>NC_142649.1:67363787-67666818 GCF_055504915.1 Nelumbo nucifera
GCGCTAAAAGCCACTATGGGCCAGCTTTATTGAAAAAACGCAGCCACATCAGCGTTACGTCGGCGTTTGTAATGTTAAATTTATATTTATTAATATTTTAAATAATTATTAAAAAATATATATTTATTTATTTATATTAATATATTTTAAAAAATTATTAAAATAATAATATTTTAAATAAAATAATTATTAATATTTATTGATATTAAAATAAATATTAATATTTTAAATAATTATTAAAAATTCAAGAAATATTAATTTCAAAAATAATTTTTCAATAATTATTTGAATATGGATAGTTTTCTTTTTGTTATGATATGTAGAGGGTTAATTGATGGAGGACTATTTGACCCGACCTATGGAATAGTGACACGTGGACACTAACTCAGCACGAACAACAGCTCAGCATTGTAGCCTAGTGCGACCACGCGACGGGCCCATAAAGCAGTTCGCTACATCATAGCTCGCAAAAGGAGAAGCTCGCCACAACACGAGCTTCTCCAGGTTCCCCGAGCTACCTTTGGAGGGATACTCCGAGGCAACTTTAGCTCGCGAGCTAGGGGAACTAGCTCGCCCAAGCTCCCAAGCAGACAAGTCATCCCAAGGACCAATTCTATTAAAGGTAATCCTGAAGTATTACGAGCTCGCTACAAAATAGCTCGGAATGGGTCGCGTCAGCACTCCTCAGGAAGCTTCTCCCAGACAAGAACACACCGACCCGCCTATAGATACCCGAGGTAAAGACACCTCGAGCCAGACAGCTCGGCTTAGCTTGCCACGGGCAGCTCGTCGCTTACGAGATAGCCCGGCACAGGGTAACTCGCGGAAGGGTAACTCGGCGTATCGCAGAAAGACCTCCTGCCCGACCACCGTACCCGACAAATCTGGGGATAGCAGCCATATCCCTCGTCAGACAGCGTCGTGCCTGCCACCTTTAGAGGGTGCCTCACACCCGACAGGCACGTACCCTGCGATGACGGCCCCGCGCATGCCACCTCAGCCCCTACCAGTAACGGATGCGGTAGGCTGACAGTGGCGGTTATACCTGCCCTGTCAGAGGCTAGTGGGCCGAATGCAACGGATTTCTGTTATAAGGAGCTAGTATCAAGGAACGGAGGTATCATCTTCTACTCTCGTGCTATCTGCACTCTTAACTTTCATCTTCTCCCTGCTTCTCCTGTAGAATACTAACTTAAGCATCGGAGTGTTCTCGTTGGGCAAGCCCCCAGGGATTCTTCTTCTTCTCCATCTCAGGGACCTTCCAGGAGCTACGTAAGTGCCAGATAGGAGTGACCGGATCGCGCACCATCATTTGGCGTCGTCTGTGGGAATACGCTTCTAAAAGCCTTCCTCTAAACCTTCACAGTTTTTTCTTCTCTGAAAACTCGGCACTCATGGCTTCCTCAAGCAACGTTGGACGAAGCATGGAGATGGGTAACTCCAAGGAACAACCCCAGGTTCCCACGGTCAGCATTCGGCAGTTCACCATTCCCCTCTCAGTGGACGGAGTCCCCAGCCTGAACATGTCGCGAGCTACGGCGCCTGTGGGTGTTCCCCTACCTTCCTCGGTCGAAACGACCTTTACTGAACCAACTATCATTCCTCTGGCGACTAGCCAGAGCCAGCTCGATGATCTGATGCAATGTATGCGGACCATGCAAGCCCAAGTGCAGCAACTCCAGCAACACCAGATTTACTAGCAGCAAGTGTTGCACCAAGTCTCCCAGTATCACTACCAGCAGCAATTCCCCCAGCTGCCTCAACCCCAGCTTCAGCAGCCGTAGCTCCCTCCTCGGCACCTAGCCTCAAAGCGAGCTAGGTCTCGCCGCCAGAACGAACGCCCCTCTAGCCAAGGAGAAGCCTCTCGAAACCCGCCTAAGAGCCAAGCCTCCTCTGGCGACAGACAAGAAAGACCGGCCACCCCGGCCTCGCCACGGGCGGTCAGGTCGGAACCCCAGCTCGCCAGGTCTACGTCACCTCGGCTGTCAAAGTTTGAAGCCCCAATCCTGGAGAACTGGTTCGAGATCCTGGCTCAGACTCCAAGCAGGATCCCTCTGTCCGCAGCCATCACCAGCGGCCTGAGCTACTTCCTGCGCAAACCATTCCTAACAGTATGGAGGTGAGCAGCACAAAAGTGGAGCCCGCCAAGAAGCAGAGACGCCGCCGCCGAGCTCGTCGGTCTGTCTCCCACAACCTGCCCGAGCTCGAAGGCAAAGAAGAGGTAAGCTTGGGTGAAGTCAAGGCTCCCCTCCTTTCAGTTCCGTCGCCCCTGTCTTCCGAACTCCTGGCAGTCCCAATGCCTAAAGACTTCAAGCTCCCCCCTCTTGACAAGTATGACGGGTCGTTCCACCCAAATGATCACGTAGATGCCTTCCAGTCGCAAATGCACCTGGCAAGAGCCAGTGAGTCGTGCATGTGTGTGGCCTTCTCCACCACTTTCAGAGGAGTAGCCCGTACATGGTACCGGAACCTGGCACCTGGATCGATAAGAAGTTGGGCGTAGTTCGCGCAAGCCTTCACGTCCCACTTCGTCACCAGCAAGCGGTGCCCGCGAACTGAAGAAAGCCTCCTCAACATAGTGCAGAGAAAGGGAGAGTCCATCCAGGGCTATATCAAGCGGTTCAACGATGCGTGCATGCAGATACCACGCCTGGACCCCATCGTGCGCCTCGCAGCGGCCAAGAAAGGCGTGACGCATAAAGATTTCAAATGGCACATGGTCGTCAACCAATCGGCTACCATAACCGAGTTTCTTAAGCTCGCGGACAGGTTTATAGCCACGGAGGAAGAGATCAACCAGAAGGGCGAGGGCACGCCAGAGAAGAGGAAAAGGGAAGGAGAGCCTTCCAGCCAAGGGGACAGTCAAAAGAAAAAAGATGCAGCTCAGGGGGTAAAGCCGGGTCAGTCGTTCCGAGCTCCTGTAGCGGACCGAACTGATGCACCCCACTGAACGCGAAACAGGCCGAAATCCTGATGGCGATCAAGGACACCCCGTATGTGAAGTGGCCACCCCGTTTGAGGGGGAATCCCAATGAGAGAAATAAGAATATGTACTGCAGTTTTCACAAAGATCACGGTCACAGTACTGAGAGTTGTAAAAACCTTCGCGGCGAGATTGAGGAGCTCATCCGTCGCGGATATTTAAGGAACTTTGTACAAAATAATAATAATAATAATAATAATAATAATAATAATAATAATAATAATAATAATAATAATAATAAGATAGGTCAGCAAGGGGAGCATGGTAAGGATGCTCCCGAGTCGAACAGCAGGCCGGCCGAACAATCACAGAGGCAGCCTCCAAAAGAGAGGCCGGTTCGGGGCACCATCCACGTGATAGTGGGAGGCTCGATCGTTGCGGGTTGTACTTCAGCAGTAGCTCGAACGTCAGTTCGTGAAGCTGCTAGGGAAGAACAGAATCCTCCGAAGCGGTCGAGGACAGAAGAGCCAATTTTCTTCACGGAGGATGATGCGCGAGGGGTCCACTACCCTCACGACGATGCGCTTGTGATAAAGCTGAGGATCAACAACTTCGAGGTCAGGCGCATACTCGTTGACTCAGGCAGCTCAGCGGATATTCTCTTCAAAGCCGCGTTCGACCAGCTTCAGTTGCAGGGAAGCGACTTGAAGCCCGCAAACACTCCTTTGGTGGGCTTCAGCGGAGAAGAAGTAAGGCCCCTTGGGAAAGTGACAGTACCTGTGGAAGTCGGCACATGACCCTGCGTGGTCAGACTCAACACGACTTCCTAGTGGTCGCAACCACCTCCCCATACAACGCCATAATAGGTCGGCCGATCACCCATGTCCTACGAGTGGTGGTCTCCACTTATCATTTGGCAATGAAGTTCCCTACAGACTTTGGTGTGGGGGTAGCACGGGGCGACCAGCTCGAGTTCCGCAAGTGCTATGTCGTCGCGCTAAAGGGAAAGACCAAGGTGGCCGACGACATCGAACTGGAGCGGCCAACAGAGCAAGGCGAAGAACAAGTTGCACCCACGGAAGAAACAGTCGTTGTTCCGACCTCAGCCGTAGACCCAGCTCGAATGCTTCAAATCGGTGCTTCCGTCCAGGAACCTCTACGATCCGAATTGGTAAATTTCTTACTTCAAAATTTAGATATTTTTGCATGGTCCACGGCAGAGATGCCCGGTATAGACCCCGACCTTATAACTCACAAGCTGAATACTGATCCTATAGTTAGGCCCGCTAGACAGAAGAAATGCAACCTAGCCCCGGAGCAGTGGAAAACAGTTGACGATGAGGTTTAGAAGCTCCTCGCAACTGACTTCATAAGAGAAGTCCATTACCCGAGCTAGGTAGTCAACCCCGTTCTGGTAAAGAAGGCTAACAGCAAGTGGCGCATGTGCGTCGACTACACCGACCTAAACAGAGCCTGCCCAAAAGACTGCTTCCCGCTCCCCATAATTGACCATTTGGTGGATGCAACCTCAGAGCACGAGTTGCTGAGTTTCTTAGATGCCTATTCGGGCTATAACCAAATCAAGATGGACCCAGCGGACGAAGAAAAGACTGCCTTCATCACGGAGTTCGGTCTATACTGTAACAAGGTTATGCCCTTCGGGTTGAAAAACGTAGGGGCAACCTTTCAAAGGCTTGTAAATAAGTTGTTTGCGCCATTAATTGGCAGGAAAGTAGAATGCTATGTAGACGACATGGTCGTCAAAACTCAATTTTCGCATGAATTAATACAAGACTTGCATTCTGTTTTTGAAATTTTGCATAAATTTAATATGAGATTGAACCCAAACAAGTGTGTATTCGGTGTGACCTCGGGAAAATTCCTAGGATACATCGTTAACCGGTGCGACATTGAAGCCAACCCAGATAAGATTAAGGCCATCTTAGATATGAGACCACCCCGGAATTTGAAAGAGGTTCAGAGGTTGAATGGCCGCATAGCCGCCCTGAGCCGCTTCATGTCCAAGTCGGCAGACCGTTGTCTGCCATTCTTTAAGGAAATTAAGAGCAAAGGGTTTGAGTGGACTCAAGACTGCCAGCTCGCATTTGACGAGCTCAAGAAATACCTCGCTAGCGTGCCGACCTTAACCCGGCTCGAGGAGGGCGATGTTTTAGAACTGTACCTCTCGGCAAGCGATGAAGTGGTTAGTTCGGTACTAATAAAAGAAGTAGATTGGGTCCACCAACCCATCTATTATGTTAGTAAAGTATTGCAGGGAGCAGAGACGAGATATCCGGAGATAGAAAAGCTAGCATATGCCCTGGTAATTGTAGCTCGGAAGCTCCGCCCGTACTTCCAGGCTCACACTGTTATCGTCCTCACCGACAAACCTCTGAGGCAAGTCTTACTTAAGCCCGAGGTCTGTGATCGGTTGACGAAGTGGGCCATTGAGCTCATTGAGTACGACCTCCAGTACAAGCCGCGAACTGCCATTAAGGCCCATGCCTTAGCAGATTTCATCGCCGAGTGCACATTCAGCTCTGAAGTTCCCAGGCCAGTTGAGCACGAGGTCCCCAGTTTGGGTGAGCCTAAAGCTCCCAGGCCGGTTCAGTCCGAGCCTCGTAAGGTAGCAGCCAGTGTGGCATCTCTCCTAGCTAGGCCAAACGCGATCTGGGATGAGGAGCCCTGGATCCTTCATGTAGATGGCTCCTCGAACCAACAGGGCAGCGGAGCCAGAATAGTTTTGCACGGCCCAAGTGGCACGAAACTGGAGTACGCCTATGCTTCGAGTTCGCGGCATCTAACAATGAAGCGGAGTACGAGGCATTGATAACCGGACTAGCCTTAGCCAGAGAAGTAAAAGTCAAGCATATCGTTATCTGCAGCGATTCCCAGCACGTGGTCAACCAGGTCACTGGTGAGTACGAAGCTCGCGAACCAACCAAACCAACCATGGTCGCCTACTTAGCCAAAGTCAGAGAGGCCCTGCTCAACTTCCAGTCACACTTCATTAGACAAATCCCTAGTCGGAGAACGCTGAGGCCGATGCCTTGTCCAGGTTAGCCAGCACCAGCGACATCACCATGAGAACTGTGTACATAGAGGACTTGCCTCGGCCTAGCATTCTCAGGGGGGCAGAGGAGGTCGCTCCCGTTGTTCAAACAGAGTCAAGCTGGATTGACCCGCTCGCGAACTTCCTGTTACACGGGACCCTCCCTACAGATCGCAATGCAGCTAGAAGGGTGTATCGCCAGGCAACCAAATACATCATGATAGACGAACGGCTATACCGGAGATCCTATACGTTTCCCTACTTGCGTTGCTTGCGACCTACCAAAGCCGAGCTTGTACTCCGCGACACTCATGAGGGTCTGTGCGGCGGACACTTGGGGGGGAGGGCCCTCGCCCAAAAGGCACTTCGACAGGGGTATTATTGGCCAACAATAAAGGCAAATGCTATTGAGCTCGTTAGAAAATGTGACAAATGCCAGAAACACGCCAATATTTACCACCAACCTGCTGTCGACCTCAAGTATCTCACCAGCCCGTGGCCCTTCGCACAATGGGGCATCGATCTACTCGGGTCATTCCCGCCAGCAACGGGCGGGAGGAAGTTCTTAGTAGTAGCAATGGATTACTTCACCAAGTGGGTAAAGGCTGAAACCCTTGTAACGATCACAGCCCAGAACGTCCAAAACTTCTTTTGGAAGAACATTGTGTGCCGCTTCGGGTTACCTCGGGTACTGATCTCTAACAACGGCAAGCAGTTCGAGGACATCAAATTCTAAGACTGATGCCAAGATATGGAGATCCGACAGAACTTTACTTCAGTCGCACACCCTCAAGCAAATGGTCAAGCAGAAGTCACAAACAGAGCCATCCTCCACGGACTGAAGGCACGGTTAGACCGAGCTAAAGGGTTATGGGCAGATGAGCTACCCAGTGTTCTATGGGCCTACTAGACCACGGAGAAGACCGCCATGGGAGAAACCCTCTTCAACCTCACCTACGACACCGAAGCAGTTATACCTGCAGAGATTGAAGTACCTACGCTGCGACTAGAAGCATACAGTGATCAGACGAATGAAGATGAGCTACGTACCAACCTCGATCTACTCAACGAAGTAAGGGACCTCACATACATCAGGACCGCATCCTACCAGCAGAGAATAGCTCGGTACTATAATGCCAGGGTCAAGAAATGGAACCTCTGCGTTGGCGACCTGGTCCTTCGTAAAGTTATGGTACCTGAGCCCGGCGCTGGCAAGCTCCGGTCCAACTAGGAAGGACCTTACCGAGTGAAACGAGTGCTCGGGGAAGGAACGTACGAGCTCGAAACCCTTGAAGGGAAACAAGTACCTCGGGCATGGAATATTGTCAACTTAAACAATACTATCTGTAACAACTGAGTAGGCCACGAGCCACTCCCCGAGCCTAAGGGCCAAAATACCGAGCTAATATGACCTCGGCGCAACAAGACCCAGTCGTCTCCATGACGTGGGCGAACTTCAAGGGTAGACTACAAGTCGCCCCCCGGCTTACGGCCTAACGCACCGAGCTAACCAACACCTCGCATCAAGAAGGACTTAGCCAATTTGACAATGGGGGTAAAGTATGAAAAGCGTGAGCAGCTCAGGTTTAAACACCAACAAGCATAGCTCATTCCGGTACGGTGATCGAACCAAAGAATAATCGATGAGTATGTGGTTTGGGCACGCATGGTAATCACTTCGCCGTGTACCCTAGAGGTACCTTAAATGATTTAAGGGACCGTTCGAAATAATGCTTATCGAGAAGTCCTACTTCGGGTATGTAGCTCTAATAGCTCGGGTGTTGAGACCGCCTTAGCAAAGATAAAGAGTGCACACCATACTTAAAAGAAAAAAGAAGAACATTCATTACCATTTCAAAAAAAAAAGAAGAGAGAAAAATGACAAGGCAACAACTGAGCTAAGCAGCTCGGGAAAGTTTAACAATCACAGGGCATAACCGCCCAACCAAAGATCTTCGGAAGACTGGGTTTATGGAACCCGGGAGCCATCAGAAGTCCAGGAGAAACACCGCCTCAGGGATCCGCCTCCTCATCCTCATCCTCCGGGGAGTCAGGCTCCTCTTCCTCTGCTTGATCCTTCACCTCAGGAGACAGGCCCTTCATAGTGATGTCGTCGAGGTTAACCCCGGAGAACTTC
Source organism: Nelumbo nucifera (assembly GCF_055504915.1). Taxonomy (NCBI): domain Eukaryota; kingdom Viridiplantae; phylum Streptophyta; class Magnoliopsida; order Proteales; family Nelumbonaceae; genus Nelumbo; species Nelumbo nucifera. The sequence goes on from NC_142649.1 coordinate 67,371,900, forward strand.
TTCTGAACCACCCACCCATGGCAGAGCGTAAACCCAAAATGGTACGAACTCGAGCCATATTCCACCTGGAGGTCGTGGTATTCTTGGGAGTCTTTGAAATCCCAGACCGCCTTCTCTCGTTCGGCCTCCACCATTTGGTCAAAATTTCGAGTTCGATCTAGAAGAGTGGACTCCAAGTCCCATACTTGCTGCCGAAGGAGCTCCCTCTCCGCCGCCACCCTCGAAGACTCCTCGCGGTAACGCGTGCTCTCTTCAGAAAGCCGGGAAATTTGTGCCTCCTGGTCGCGGATGAGCAGCTCCTGAGATTCACTCCCCTTGCAAGTGTAATGGAGCTCGCCCCGAATCCGGTCGAGCTCGCCTTGGAGCTTTTTATTAGCAGCCCGTTGGTCGAGGGCGTCAACATGGTGGATGCGCGTCTGGAGAGCCATAGCATGGATGGCGGTATTCACCTGCCAACAGAAAGAAGATCAAGGGACAACAAAAGGAAGCGAAATGAGAGAAGGGAAAGAATCACTTACCACCATGCAGTGAGAGGAGGCAAACGCGGCGAGGTCCCCGGGCTCCATATTCCCACAATGGGCGACCTCATCATTGTTAATTGCCTTCTGGCTCCTTCGGCGAGCCACGGTGTAGTCATTCACCCCTTCCCAGTTCCCCACTGGGAACGGAGGGTAAGGGGATGGCTGGAAAGGGTTACGGGGAATCGCCCCTGCTGTGGGAGCTTACCTCCTCCGAGACCAGCCCCACTAGTTCCCTCAGATGGAGGTGGCGGGATCTCAGGCGGAGGGGAGGATAAAGCTAGCTCGGCAGATCCGAACTCAGTACCCCCCGAGGTGGGAGTTCGATCGGGGCACGACCTCTTCACCTTGCGCCCCTGATTGCTTGAAAGAAGGCGGGCTCAAGCCAGCCTACACGAGCTTCTCCTCAGCCAAGTAGTCCGAGCAGAGGAAGCCTACTGATGCCCAGGACAGCATCGTTTTATGAGTTTTGGGGTCCAGCTTGGCTCTGGAGTCCTGGATGGCGCCCCTCCAAGAAGTAAGGAAGGGCCACCCTTCGGGGTTGCGAACCAAAAAATAATCCCGCTTCCAGGCGGGGATTTTCTTCGGGAGCTCATGCAAAAGCTTGTAGCCACGGCAGAGAGAGAAGTAGTAGAGACGGCTCTCTGGTGAGGCCCCGAGAGTGGCATTCTTTATACAGAGGATAACGGAGAAGATGTCCAGACTCAAGGGAAGATAGTATTCCCAACACAAGGATATCGTCCCAACCAAGTTCCTGATGGCATTGGGATGGAGCTAGTCAATAGTGACATTGAAGTGGTTTAGCACCTCCACTATCAAGGGGTGCAGAGGGAGACGCAAGCCAGCCTCGAGCTGCTCCTGGTAAATGACTATATCGTTGGGGCCATGCTCCCATGGAAAATTAACAATGGGGATGGAGTAGAGAAGGTCCCTAGGGAGGTGGAAATAGCTAATCAGAGACCTAAGTCTCCCCTCTATCATGGAGGAAAGGCCGAAAGTATTGGGCTCCCTTCCCCGTGAAGTAGAAGCTCCTTCACCGGAGACCTCCCTGGCCCCCGGAACCTGCTCCCAAGCTCGAGGGAGCATCATCATCCTGGTCACCGCCCTGGTAACGGACATGGTACGGGTATCCCGACATGACCGACAATAAGTAAGACTCACCGAAAGGGGACAGGATGAAATAAGTTGAGGAACTCGAGTAGACCCGACAGGTGCACGACCTCAGAATCCGAAGACAGCAAGATGGCGTGAGGGGAAACGAGGCCCAGAGGGCCCTTCTATTTATAGCCCCCACGTTTTCGAATTGACGACCCAAATCAAAGCAAATCCAACGGCTCGCAGGCACATTGACCGCACGCCTTCTGAAAACCGAATGTGATTGGCGGCACGTCTTCCACGATTAAGGCAATGACGGTTGCACGACGCTTGAAATTAAGAGATACTTTAGCGTGTTTTGGGAATCTGAAAAGTCAGAAAAGTCAGAAAATCTCTTGATTCCCATGGATGCATTTAATGTGAGTAGTCAATCAAGTTTGAATTTCGGTCAAATCAGTCCATCACGCTTCATGAACTCCTCACGCTAAGGCAACGCTCTCAGCTCAAGGAGTGGGGAGCAATTGATGGAGGACGATTTGACCCGACCTATGGAACGGTGACACGTGGACACTAACTCAGCACGAACAACAGCTCAGCATTGTAGCCTAGTGCGACCAAGTGATGGGCCCATAAAGCAGCTCACTACATCGTATCTCACAAAAGGAGAAGCTCGCGAGCTACCTTTGAAGGGATACTCCGAGGCAACTTTAGCTCGCGAGCTAGGGGAACTAGCTCGCCCAAGCTCCCAAGCAGACAAGTCATCCCAAGGACCAATTCTATTAAAGGTAATCCTGAAGTATTACGAGCTCGCTACAAAATAGCTCGAGAATGGGCCGCGTGAGCACTCCTCAAGAAGCTTCTCCCAGACAGGAACACACTGACACGCCTATAGAGACCCCGAGGTAAAGACACCTCGGACCAGACAGCTCGGCTTAGCTTGCCACGGGCAGCTCGCTGCTTATGAGATAGCCCAGCATAGGGTAACTCGCGAAAGGGTAACTCAGCGTATCGCAGGAAGACCTCCTGCCCGACCACCATACCCGACAAATCTGGGGATAGCAGCCATATCCCTCGTCAAACAGCGTCGTGCCTGCCACCTTTAGAGGGTGCCTCACACCCGACAGGCATGTACCCTGCGATGACGGCCCCGCACGTGCCACCTCAGCCCCTGCTAGTAACGGCTGCGACAGGCTGACAGTGGTGGTTATACCTGCCCTGTCAGAGGATAGTGGGCCGGATGCAATGGATTTCTGTTATAAGGAGCTAGTATCAAGGAACGGGCGTATCATCTTCTACTCTCGCGCTACCTGCAGTCTTAGCTTTCATCTTCTCCCTGCTTCTCCTATAGAATACTAACTTAAGCATCAGAGTGTTCCCGCCGGGCAAGCCCCCGGGGATTCTTTTTCTTCTCCATCTCAAGTACCTTCCAGGAGCCACGTAAGTGCCATCTAGGAGTGACCGGATCGTGCACCATCATTAAAGATTAACTAAGATTGATAGAACATAGACAGAGTGGTTGTGGATAACCACTTTTGCATTTTCTTCAGTTTTTAGGGATTGATTGAAAATGGTGGTAGTGGGTTGTCTGAACGGTGTCTAACTTTCCAAAAAAATGAGTATGTCATGTATCTGAATGGTGGGGGGAGGGGGGTTATGGGCTTTAATAGCAACTTCTTAGAAAATGCCTAAAAAACTTCCTTTAATATATATATATATATATATATATATATATATAATCACTATTTTTCGCCTCCCCTAACGCCCCACATTTCTTGAAACAAAATGATGATGTATCATGTCAACTTCTTAGAAAATGCCTGAAAAACTTCCTTATATATATATATATATATAATCACTATTTTTTGCCTCGTCTAACGCCCATCATTTCTTGAAACGAAATGATGATATGTCATGTTTTTATGGGTTTAATATAAGGTGGAGAGCAATAAACGTTTAAAGCAATGTTTTTAAAATCATATCGGACCGAATGGTTGGATTGGAAAAATCGAGAACAGAAAACCTAACCAATTCTATTTCAGCCCAAAACCGCTAGCCTAGGTGGTCGACTCGGACAACGTTTTTTGGTCATTTTTTACTTTTTAATTTTTTTATTATCTTTTTATTTTATTTTTTTGTGAGAATGGGCCATCCATTTGGTTCGAACGGTCGAACCATTCAACTTGGGAATGGGCCCCAAAACGGTTCCCTATCCGATTCAGTTTTAAAAAACTTGGTTTAAAGTGATGTCCAACCAAATAAAAAAGCAAAAAATTTTTAAAGTGAAAAACATTTAAAGTAAGATAATACAAATAAACGTTTAAAGTAATAAATGGCCTCTCTGTAAACTCCAACAAAACCAATAAACGTTTAAAGCAATGTTTTTAAAATCATACCGGACCGGATGGTTGGATTGGAAAAATCGAGAACCGAAAACCTAACTAGTTCTGTTCCAGCCCAAAACTGCTAACCTGGGTGGTCGACTCGGACAACGGTTTTTGGTCATTTTTTATTATCTTTTTATTTTTTTCGTTAGAATGGGCCATCCATTTGGTTCGAATGGTCGAACCATTCAACTTGGGAACTAGACCCTAAAACGGTTCCCCGTCCGATTCAGTTTTAAAAAACTTGGTTTAAAGTGATGTCCAACCAAATAAAAAGCAAAAATAATTTAAAGTAAGATAATACAAATAAATGTTTAAAGTAATAAATGGTCTCTCTGTAAACTCCAACAAAACCAAACATATACTTTGTGAGGCAAGAAAAAAGTCATTTATTTATCAAAAAAGAAAAAGTCATTATGTTGTTTTTATAACTTTTTTATAAAGCCTAAAATTCCTATATCCTGTTCAGTATATATAATCTAAACAATCCATGCAGATTATTTAGAAAAAAAAATGGTAAAATATAAAACGGAAAAGTACAGACAGGCCCAATGCAGATTTCAAAATGTCAACAACTCACACTCTATGCACCAATGACCGCCCGTGAATTGGCATCAACTCCAAGCTGGCACCTACCCCAAATGTACTTTGGGCCTACAAATTCTGACCCTGGGCTGAACCGTCATTCTCCCAATATAAAAACCTCCTCTAACTCTTCTAAGAAGGGCAAATTTCTTAAACGATGTATATGGCTTAGCTAATTGACTAACTCTACCCTTATTGTTTAATATTGTCTTAAAGTACCCCTAATTTTTTTGACAATTGTCTAAAACCTCCCCTTCCATTAACTTTATGTCACACTTTATCACATATCACACCACTGGTTGATATATTTTCCAAAAATTCCTAAAATACCCTTTCTAACAAATTTTATAAGCCCACTCCCATAGATCTCCATCTCCTTCTCCAGCATCATTCCGGTCACACCCACACTGTCACACCCATTCAAATGTTGTTAGAGATCCCAGGTTGTACAAGTCACCTGACTGAAGGACAAGAAAGGGGAGAAGGCCAAGGCAGGAGAGGTGATGGTTTCCTTCTGGTTCGGCACTCAGGCTGATGAAGCATATGTAGAGGCAGGCATTCAAAGGCAAAAAATCTCCATTTCAACGGTCTTTGTTCTATCAAGTCGAAGGTCCATTTCGACAATTCTATGCTTTGAGGCCACCCAAGTTCAGGAGCAGTTCCTCTGAAAGTGCTACTGCAATGGCAATCCCATAATTAGCCGCACTGCCAACAAAGAAAAAAGGGATTTTTGGACTCCAATCCCTGTTAGAAATCTGATTTGCATCCCCCTCCTAGGGTCCGTTTGGTTTGCAAGAATAGGGGTCTGGAATTGGAATCAGAATGGGCTATTCCAATTCCAACTGTTTGGTTGGGCAGAATCGGAATCCCATTCCCATTCCTGCTGGAATGCCATTCCTCCATTTGAGAGAATGGCCATTCCCTACCCCGCCCTTGGGAATGGAATCCTATTCCTGCTGACTTTAATTCTCATTCTCATTCCTGTCTGAACCAAACAGACTATGGGAATGGACCATTCCGATTCCGATTCCGGAGGATTCCAATTCTGATTACGAACCAAACGGACCCTTAGAAACCTTGAGAGGGTGAAATCAACAGAGAAGGAGATGCCTGACCCATACATTCCACATAAGTTCATTCTCCAAATTTAACACACTCATTGGAAAAGGGGATCGAAGCAAACTTCACCAAGCTATAATTTAGAAAATAAAGCAAACTTAACCAATATTGATCATGGGCGGAGATTCTCATGAGCTTGTATGATACTCTTTTCAACATGGTTTTCAAAATCGGACCAGACCGGATGGTCGGCCGGAAAAACTAGTAACCAGTCAGCCACTTGGGTCTGGCTTTACTAGAAACCTGATATTTGAAAAAAAAAATGTTAAAAAGTAAAAAGAAACCGCTGACTCGAGCGATCGAACTACTAAACCGTTCGACCTGGGTAGCGGTTCGCAGGTTAATATTTTTATTTTTTAATGTTTTAAATAAAAAAACAAATAGTAAAATACCAATTATATCCCAACCAGTTCGATTTTCAAATCCCAGCCCCTTATTCGGTTTAGCCTTTAGGGTTATTTCCCGAGTTCCCTCCTCACTCCTCAGTCCTCTCAAGTCTCAACCCTCACACCCTACCACCTATGGCAGCCATCAACTCCGACATCCGACAGTGACACACACCGACGAACTTGCAGCAATGAAAAGAGTCACCCTCACCCAAGCACTTGTAGCGGCATCCGATGACGAAAAGATTCACTAGACACCAACACTTGCAACGGCAACTTGCAGCGACACTCGGCACTCGACGAGCTTGCCGATTCAATACACAAGATGTATGCAGTCTTATACCCTCGAAGGCTTCAAAACCTGAACTGATAAGCAAGGAATATCTTAAATTTTATCAAATCAACACATTCTTATTCTTCTATCCTTCTTATTCTTCATTTCCTAGCAAAAAAACAGGGTCTCATCCTATATTTTTCTGAATTTTCTTTCTTTTTTTCTTCTCAAAATATGTTTTGATATGAAATTTATGCTTTCTTCTCAAAATATGTTCAGATAATTTTTTCTGAACTAATATGCTTTTTTCTTCTCAAAAAAATAGGTGCTCATTACATATTTTTTCTATATTTTTTGGAATTTTTTCTGTATTTTCTGTATTTTACTATTTTTATATTTAGATAGTTTTATTTTTTTCATATGTTGTTTTGCTGTATTTTTCTGTGTATTTTTTGTATTTTATTTAAATTTTTATGGTATTTTTTATTATATATAAGTATTTTTTGTTTATTTATTTATTTATAATGTCACGGATTGAACCATTCGACCTGGACGATTGAACCACCAAACCGGAAAATGATGCCCTGACCGGTTCGATTTTAAAAACCATGCTTTTCAATGCCATCAACAATGAGATCAAATGATTTACGCACAAGCACAAGGGATGTCACAATGGCATGAGTGTGGATACCACTAATGGCAATATGGGCAGCATATTGCCTATGGAAATGTTGTTTCATAAACCACTCACATACATGCAAGTTTTTGGTTGCTTGTGCTTTGGCCAAAACACATCACCCATACGTCATAAATTTGATACTTGTGCTAAGAAATATGTTTTTATGGGCTACTCTTATGCTGTGTTTGGTTCCAATGTGAATTTATTTACACTGATACAAAACTATGGTAGTGCAAATGTTTTTGGTGCAAATTGTGATTTATTTTTATTCCAAAATTTACCTTATTTTGTTTTGATTGCATTACAAACCATGTAAAATAAGATCTAAAGTAGGTAAAACTCAAAATAAAATTTGCATTCTTTTCATTTTCACTGCATCCAAACATAATCTTATGCGCAAAAAGGCTTATTGGGTTTATGACTTGACCACACACACCATCTTTACTTCTTGCGACATTACTCAATGCCTTAGTTCCCATCCTGTTATTCATTGCCCTAAAGTGATGACGGGCCTCTACCAAGCTTACAACTTGACCAGCTTGCAAATCCAATTCATGATAATTGGCATTGACCCAATATTAACAATTCCATGAATTCACAACTTTACCGGTGTTACTTCCTCCATCACTTAAGCCTACGACCCACACCACCATCCAAACCACAACCGTGGACCCATCCTCCTTGGTCGAGCCCACCACATTTGTTGAAGCTATTAAACATGCTCACTAGCGAAAGGCCATGACTGAAGAAATAGAAGTGCTACAAACACAACAATACATGGTCTATTGTTGAATTACCACAGGCATTGGGCGAATGACCCATTAGGTCTAAATGGGTGTACAAAATCAAATTCAATGTGGAGGGATCTATTGAACGCTATAAGGCTTGTTTGGTGGCCAAAGGCTAAACCCAAAGAAAGGGCCTTGACTACCATGATACCTATATGCCCAGGACCAGATTTAAATAAATACAATATAATTAAGTACGTTAAATGAGCACTTGATAAATATTTTGAAAGTAGTCAAAAAAATTTATCAAGTGCTCATTTAACGTGCTTACAATGTTGTGCCTACTTGATCCAAACTGCTTATGCCCCGATTGATAAATATGTATATGTATCAACAAATCTCATAAATGAATCAGTTGTTTTTTGATTGATTCCCCCCCCCAAAAAAAAAAAAAAGTTTGTTAGAAACAAATGAAGAAACAGGGGAATAGGAAGAAGATGAAATTGGTTTGGGTAGTAAAGATGTTGGTTTCTCATGGCAGACTTCTTCCGAAGGCATATATGAGAATTGCCTTTAATTACATCCCATTGGCATGTTTGGTTGAAATTCATGTTCTCAAAACTCTAGAGATTAAAATAAAAACCCGCTAAATGGACAATCCCAAGACCTCATGGTAGGAAACATTATGAAATTAGATTGTACCATAACTAATATGCAATCCTTTTCTTATTTTTCTTGGACTCTTGTCTCCAAAATTGAGGAAATGAAATCCCCTTTTGCATTTTACAATCTTTGTTTTGAAGGAAAAATGCACAGCTCTTGCAACTCCTTTTTTCCTTGAAATAATTTTTTGAGTTGCGATTGGAGAAGAATAAAAAAGCAGTTTTATTGCCATTACTAAGGTTTTAAGAACAACCTTCACAAATTGAACTACAGGTGGGAAGGAAGTACAAAATACCTTTCATATGTTACATACAAAAGCTATAGGCCTGGAATCAGGCCTGGCTCAACGTGGGCCATGTAGGCTCAAGCCCAATCTAGATTGGTCCATGATGACCCCTAATTTAGGGCTATAAGTAGGGGTGAGCAAATGGGTAGGTTCTACCCATAACTAGGGGTGTGTATTCAAAAATCCAATTTTGAATTCGAGATTTGACATAATCGAATCGAATTCAAATAATTCAAATATCTAATGGTCAAATTCGGATATCCTATTCATATCACAGGGTAGGATTGACTCCCACCCAAGCCAATTCTAGGGTATAGGGGTTTACTCTACTCAAACTGCCCTGACAAACCTTGGTTGGACTTAGTGGAACCAGCCTTGGAACCAAACTTGCCTTGAAATAAACTCCAAAATATTTTTGAGGATGTGAAGATTTGAACCCTAGCACTCATGGTTCCAAAGGCAAGGTCTTACTTAACCATTGAGTTACTTAAATGATTTGATCATTTTTTTTCATTTTAATATTTGAATGTGTATAATAAGTAATGTAAAAGGTAATGCTTACAAAACCTAAACTATAATAATAAGTTTTGAACTATATATATTATATATATATATAATCTACATATTAAATTACTCAATTTAATCAATAAAGATAATACAAGTTTTAAACTATATATTATATTCATTGAAAATCAAATTTTTAAAGAACACGTTTTATTTTTAAGGGGGAGTAAACAAAGAATAAGTGGTTCCACATGTAAACCCTGGAATCAATACCGGGACTGCCAAGGTCAAAATCGACCTTGGAACTAACCTTCATAGGATAGGTTTTGGTTCCAAAAATCTAGAACCAACCCTTACAGGATAAGTTCAAAGTTCTGTCATGGAACCTAACCAAGTCTACCCATGCTCACCCCTAGCTGCAAGCCAGGTTGCAAAATTTGAAGAATTTCAATATCAGAATTGGGTTAGGGTTCAAGCCCATTGAACATTTATCAAACTCCCAACAAACCCGACCCAAATTGCACCCCTCTTTGGGTTGGCAAATTTGGGTTTTGCCTTGACATCAATTTTGAGTCATAATTAGGGTCCATTTTAGGGTTGGTTGGTTTGGTCCTTAACCTAACCCAATCTACCAATTTTATACCCATACTGTAGAGAGCCAAAAGGGATTAAGAGAGTCAAAGAGATTGAAGAGGAAACTAATCGGGACATGTGAGATGCATGGGCTTTGTCAAACAAAATTGAAGTAAAAGAAGCCCTAAGACGTTCACAATTTTTTAGAATAAACATTCCCATTTGGGCCAAACTAATATGAGTTAAGCCCAAGCATTATTTTTTCGGTTAGAAAGACTTTACTATTTACTAATAAAAAATAAATTTAAATTAATTGTTTTTAAAATTGAATAAATTAAAGTGAAATTGAAGCACTATTATTATTAATAGTTGGACCTGATATTGATACTGTGAATGAAAAATTATGTGATCAATTATGAAGGGCCCTACCAATCCTGTAGTCCATAACAGATTGGAATAACGACCATACAATTTAACTTATTGGATAGTTTTAATATCATCCGTTCAGGCTCAGCTCCATATTTCAATCTTCTGTTTGTAGCTGAAATATGGAAAAATAAAAATAAAAACGTGAATTTCTATCACCCGCTTGTAGGCTGTAGCCAATCTACCCTGGACCATTAATTGTTTCCAATACATGCAATTCGTCTTGCTCAAGAAGAGCCTCGTATTCTCAACGGAGCTGAAATTCTTCATCAAAGTCCAGAACCGATGAGGGGGAAGACTGAATTGTAGATAATCGTAAACGGCTAGGGATATGCCCAATACCAATATTGGTTGTTTTGCTCCATGTACGTAATGCATGCAAAGTAGTATTCCCTTGATTTCATGTTGGCATGCAATACGTAATATGATAATTGATGACATGCATGCATTTGTAAATGATGATGCAAATTGTACACGTGATGGGATCTGTTCCTCACAAATGAGCACCTCACAAACATATTCACCGTGCATTAAGAATATCTCTCATGAATAATAATAATAATAAATACATATAAAAGATGTGAGCGTAAGGCGCCAGGTGTGTGAGGAGCAGATCCGATCTCGTTGCGCACAGGGACATGGCGAATATAAAGAGAAACATGTTGAACCTTCTTCCTATGCGTTGTTAAAAACTTCAATAAATAGCTGCTTCACACACTGAGATGTGCACAGGGAGGGTTTGTGAGGCGCGGCGGATGTGATCTCTTATTTTTGTCCATTTTGTTAGATAGACCGTATTTAATGCCAAATTTAATACCAAAAATACCGTTTTGCAGAAAACGCAACAGGCGCTTGGGGACAAATTTTATAAATGTAATTTAACAGACACCATATATAACTCGGCCACTCGGGGAAGGAGGCCTCATAGGCTCACATGGGGAAATGATAAAAAAAGTGAAAAGCAACACTACTTTTTTCTGAGTTGTCACATCCATATCGCAGCAAAATATTTTTAATAATAAAAAGTAACACTTCAAAGTTTGAACACGTTTATACTTGCAGGAGGCCAAGTTGTTATTCACGGGAGATGTTCCCAATGCATGGTGGATGTGCCTATGAGGCGCCCCTGTGTGAGGACATCGGGCATTGGGCATTGCATGGCTGATTATGTGAACTGAATCACATTTGATAAAAAACGCCTTCTACACCAAACACCAAATAAGCAAGTGATACAATAGATTGTACACCAGCCCCAGCCCATAATTGTTTTGGTCAATTAGAGACCACTGGACAATATTAGACGGAACCCAAATCCCATTTAGAATCCAAACTTCTGTCACAATCGCAGGGGGAATAGATTATAAAACTCATAGGTCGTATCATCACCACCTCTTTCAAAACTTTGACATATAAATCCAATTCGAGTTGCATTTCTAAGGTTTGTTAAAGATCATCAATTTCTTTTTCCTTCTTTCTCTGAACTAGATGCAGATGAAGATCGAATAAAGGTTATGAATAAAAGCATCTAAATGCCAAGTGAACGTACTTCTCATCCAGTCCATAAATTCTACTTGCTATTGAAAGGATGCATTCCTCTAATTACTTATCAAAAAAGATACATTCCTTTAATTTTGCAACTACACTACCTAATATTACCACAGCTGTATAAGCCTACAAAGATCATGGTGAAGCCTCAGTCAAGTCAGTGCCTGATGCAGGTGATCCTGGATCGTCTTTTGATATGGCTACATAGTTAACAGGAGCTACAGGCCGGTTATTGTCTCTCTTTCCATCCTTGCTCAAGGATCTCGTGCCGTTTTGATGGGAATTCAGAGATAATCGTCGACTAGGAGTATTACTTGTAACTCCATTAGAACGTGGGCCCACCACCTTTTTTGGACCAAGTGGTCTGCTGGGACTCGGCCTTGAACCAAATATGGCTTCTTGTTCTGTGTTTAGTTGCTCATGGAATCGCTTCTGGTCCTGTAAATGCCTCTTCATCAACACCAGCCGAATAGTAATAATATAGATATATATGTATTTGGTAAAAGAATATCTACACAATCCAGGAAGCTGATCAGGTGGCAACCCATATGCCATATATGTTTGCTACATTTTTTTTCTTTTTTTGTTAGATTTTTTTTATGTTTGCTACATTTACCCTATGGTCATGTAGCCTGTCCTATATTATGCAGCCTACATGTGGAACCAAAGCAATGGTTGGGTATAGAATGTTTCACTTGGCATTAAACAGGTCAACCAGAGGATCACCTATCTAATCAATCAATTGTCCAAGTTGGGCAAATCATCCTTCCATGAGATGAAATTGGGAACCTTTATTTATCAGATAGGACCAACAAATCTGTATGGGAAGTTGGGAACATTTTACCAATTCACCTCAAGGGGAGGGGATGACTTTGCTCGACAGGTCATAAACCAAGATATCTTCCATGGGAGAGTGTCTCAGAACCCTCATGTTATCCGAGGGCTAAGTCTCAACCCAATAGTTCTTGGTACATTGCAATCAAATCCCAGAATCGAAACTTTCAGGGACTGGTGTTGCTTCAGAAATATCTCAATATAATGGATAAGCCACATCAGCCACAACCTCCCAAGTGGCTGATGCAGGGATGGCCACCTAGTGGAAAGCTCTAAGAAGGCATTGGAGATAAGGAAATAATAATCATTTCCTTCTAAATTCTTTTCAGCATTTGAAAGCAGTTCATCCAAAATAAATTCACTATGACAAAAAAAATAGAAACATGAGATAACCTTGAAACCTTAAAAAAGACTTCAACCCTATTCATATAACATTTCCTAAAATGAATCGAATCTAGATGATGAATTTAGCATGTGTTTGGATTGGGACAGAGTCACAGAAATGGAAATTAGAAACAAAAAAGGATTTACAAGGTCCACTCCATTGTTCTGCTCCTAAAAGTGAAGAAACAAAAACATGGAGGAAAAACATGGAGGATAACAGACTTTTTGCCACATCTTTTGTCAAGTCAATAGAAAATAGAATGAACCTAGGGTGTAGTCATTCCCATTGTTCATTTAATTGCAGAACCCATGCTGCTTTTCCACTTCCACCCACAATCCAAACACAGCCTTACAGAATAAATTTAGAGTGATTACATTGAATGGTATCCAAACAGTCCATAAATGAAATCATTATCAACATATTTTTTTTAATTTCCCCTAATTAGAACAACAAATAAGTGTTCTGAGAGTGGAATTCTACTTACCCTCATTCTCCGCTTCTCTTCTTCTCTGTCATGTCTGAGCATGGCATATTCATCTAGCATGGCTAAGAGAGGAACACCGTCATAAGTAAATGACATGCCACGGTCCTCCTCCCATGCCTGCGTCTTGGCCACTAAGGTGTCAACTAGAGCTACAAGACCAAGAAAACCAATTATTAACGTTGGGTAATCTGCAGTTCAAATGATAAAGGTAGTTGCCAGACAATGGCATAGATGCAGAAAGCAAGAACCAAACCATTCTATATCCATGATGAGCACAAAATGCATGTCTATTGGACAACAAGTGCCAGATGCATTAATATCCTAGAAGATCTCCCACGGAAGACTCATCAGATAACAATGACAAAAAAAGCTTCATCTGTTCTGTATGTCATCAGGAATGTGTTGGCATCAAACCATCAATTATGCCCTTGATCCAGAAATGCCCTCTAACCATGTAACTCTATAATATGAAATCCAACAAAAGAGAAATCTTTTTTATAGATAACAGTTAATTTTATTGAAAACAGTAAATATTACATAAACTTTTTATAGAGCAGATTTTACTCTCTCCCCTTACATTTTGTTTACAATTGAGTCCAAGAGAAACTCAGCAGCCATACAGTTTGCTGATGTTTGAACCCATTTAATTTGAATTTGAACATTCCTATTCAACCACCTAAATTGCTGTATTTTATTTCTGTAGGACCACAATGCTGTTTCATTTTTCATCAGCCAAACTAATAACCACCTTAGAATCACCTTCAATGATTAATCTTTCTATATTCAAATCTCTTCCCCGCTGAACCCCCAGTATATCAGCCATAACTTTTGCCCTTAACGAGTCTCCTACTCCAATTGCCCCAAGCCACATGCCCTTCATCATTTCTAAAGACCCCCCTCCCACTCCTGAAGGCCCAGGATTCCCCATACAATACAATCGAACAAAAATCTTTTGCTCTGGAAATTCATAACTACATGACAAATATAGCACCATAAATCCAAGCATACCTGGAATTTTGTTGACCAAAATACGAGCTTTCTCTGCACGCTTGAGATTTATGTGTGCACCTCTGCTTGAGTTATATCTGTTATCATCCTGTTACAGAAAGCCCTTGTTAGAGAGTTAGAAATCCATCTGCAACTGAAAAGATAATGACTTGTATATGGGAATGCAATGGGGAAGAAGAAAAAATCCATGCCCTCATGTCCTCTGCTACACATGCATATTTATGCTTCTCTTATGTGGTGAACATTGATTTCTTTTTCTTTTTTTTTCCGCAGTTACGGTTATCAATAGATAGGGGTCAGAACAGATTTGAGGCTAACTGGAGTTAATAGAGTAATGCACTCCTTAAGATTGAACCTGGTTGGGCTTAGACAAGATAAACTCTCAAGTCTAATCCACCACGTATACGATATTCCACAAGCTAATACAGGATCTGTGTTATGCTTCAATTATACACTCAACCCTGATTAAACCCTTAATAGAAGGGTGACCATTGACCACCTAAGGGAAAGAACCCAACCAAGTATCTATAATGATCCAAGCCCCTGGATAACTGGATTCAATTGGATTAGTAATTGAATTCAACAGATCCATTTACAACCCTGTATGCAGGTTACTTACTGACATATTAAGATGACTCCCACCATCCATCATTGCATTTCACTGGAACCCCAAGAAATACATAATCAAGATAGAAATCCAACTAATTTGATTGTTAAGAAATATGAGGTTGATCACAAAGCAAGGAGATATCATGACTGATAAAACAGTAGGTTCCAAGATATCTGCATTAGCACATGTTGATTTTCTAACCTAGGTGGGAAACAAGGATCTGAGCGTTTGGTTCTTGTGTCCAACAAGGCCAATTCTGAAGTTGTTTGGAAAACAACAGTAAATTTTTCAAGAGCCTTCCCACAACAATCATAAGTCAAAATGACCTCACTAAATCTCTGAAACCTAGAAAGGACACAGGTCAGATGAACTCGCTAATCTGTTGAAGAAAGCATAATGTTATTGGAGAGAAGAAAGAGATCATGCATACCCTATTGTAATCTTCTAGCCAACTCTCCTCTTCACAAGATGACATCCATTTCTCAACCTTGTCCAATATTTCTTTTCTGCTGAGGGCCTCTTCTTTTGCTTTTAAGATCTGATTATCCATGTCGGCCAGCAACTCAGAAGGCTCGATATTCCCAGAGTCGATTAGAGCCATTATTTTTTCTCGAGCTGCATCTGAATCAATTTCTATGTGAGCACGAGCAAATATTTCTTCAAGTTCAGCTTGCTTTTTAAAAGCGATCTCCTTCATCCTGCTCGCTTTTAGCTGATCAAGCCTTTCAACTTCCACCTCAGCCTTCACATCATAAACAAGATAGTAAGAGAACATTACCAAATTCACTTAAACTTAAGCACATAGTAAACACATAGACCAGATAGGCCTTACAAACCTGTTCGATCAGATCAAGAGCAAGGGCACCGGGGACAATAACCTCATCTACAGAAGCTGAGATGTTACAAGTAACATGATCAAACAAACTACGCTCCTCATTGGGGGTGTCCATCAGGTTCCAAAGATCAGATAGCTGGGCTGCTAACTCTTGAAGCTAAAAAGAAGTTGACATTACTTAGAATAATCAAATTCATTGTTCCGATCAAATAAAAAATATTTTACAGGTAAAAATGACCATTAAGAAAAATAGAAGCAAAGGACTTCCTCCTATGAAAAACACAACTGGGTTGCAGGTGAACAAAACTAAAAAAGTTTCAAACATGTTCTTTCAGGATATGGTACATACAAGAACAACCATTTACACAAGTAGAGCTAAATATCTCTGAAAATATGGAGCATCAAGCATGAGATGAGAATGTCACAACTTATCCTTTTTCAGCTGGATCAAGTCAGTACATCTAATAAGAAAAAATTATGATTTGATATTGTTGTACATATAAGAACAAGTCAATAAGCTAAATTTTCTAGGATTACCATGTCTAAGAAAATCATGCATATCTTATCTAGCACACAGAGTTGTGCATGCCGTGCAATATAACCTTGATGAGCAAAGTTCAGCAATGGTGAACTCAGAGCTGAATAGCTAAAAGGATCATTACCTTCAGCAGCCTTTGTTTCTTGTCTTCTTTCAATGCTAGTACAGTCTTAGCCAGCCTGGCTAGAGTGTCATTGCTAATACTTTTAGACTGAACACCAATGGAGTCATCCAAGCTTGGATGAACTTCAGTAATGGTACTGAAGAAATCTATCCCCAATACAGCACAGAGATCATGCACTGTGCTTACAAAGTCAAGGACCTTGTGCAACCTATCAGCCTGCAAGATCAAAAGACAGAGGAGGTCATCAATTTAATGGAAGAGATAGAACAATGGAACAAGTTTTGAGAAAATATGACTTGAACCATCTCTCACTAACTGGAGCATTTATGAGGGTAAGAAACACACCTTCTCCTTTTGAAGTTCTTGAAGTTGAGCATGAAATTCATCAAACTTCTTCAGGGATAGGTCAGACTCATCAACTACAGGAGTCCCTATTTGCTCACTAAGTTTTAAGTTTCCAGCAATCTCTCCACATATTTTCTGAATCTGCAACTGTACATCAGAAAATTCCTTTATTCTCTCCTCTTTCTGCTTGCATAGTTGTTCCAAAACTGGGGCTATAGCTGCAAGCTGCTCCTTGATTGTCCCTGACGTCTTCTCAGGCTGTAAATAAGAAAGAGTGTATCTATGAGAAAATCGGAACTTGCAAAATGATAAAATTGCATTCTTGTATGTTAAGATATA
Organism: Nelumbo nucifera; assembly: GCF_055504915.1. Taxonomy (NCBI): domain Eukaryota; kingdom Viridiplantae; phylum Streptophyta; class Magnoliopsida; order Proteales; family Nelumbonaceae; genus Nelumbo; species Nelumbo nucifera. Next base: position 67,389,164 of record NC_142649.1, read on the forward strand.
TAATCTATCAACGCACATACAAAAATGCCCACATATTTAAGTACTTTTAGTTTTTTTTTTCCGATACAGAGTAGTTTTAGTTAAATGAGCATGGAACTTACTATTAGATGAATGATAATATAGATATATAGTTGCATGGCTTTGTACTCACCACTCCAACAAAAGTTTTCTCTCCCAGAGCTGAGAGAAGACTTGAGAGTTCAGATTTGGCATCAGCCAGGGCCTGGAGAAGTTGTGCCCTTGACTTCGCAGCCTGATCAACTTTCCTCTTGTAAACATCCAAGCACTCCTGCTCTAACTGAAGCAACATTTTGTCACGTTCCTCATCACTCTCACCAACTTCATCCCATATTTGCTGCATTATAACAAATTTTTGGTCAGTTTCCACAGAAATTGCAATCATTTGTTGCAATTTTCTCTGTTTATCAAAGTGAGATCCAAACTCTCCAAAGAAAACTATAAATAAAGACAAAAAAAACAAAGAAAGCTATATTGCCTGCAATTGATGCAATAAAGACCCGCAAGTTATTTCTCCAACAATTGGATTCTGAGACTCGGTCACTGCCATTGTAGCTTTTCTAAAAATTACAACTCCCCCTGCATTGCACAAGAAAGTACAAAAGTTTCGCTTCAGAGTCACTAGGAGTAAACTTTATATGCCAAGAAACAAGATGCAAACTCCACCTACCTTATAGACACAAAGATATATGGCCCTTCACCAGGTAAGTATATTCATATATCTGAAAGCAAAATGTAAACAATCAGTCAGAAGAACAAGAACGCAAAAATTTAACAATTATGGACTACCATGGTCTGGAGCATACATATTTACGCTAATCTTCTAAACTACAGAAACCGGAGACATTCTAGAAATGGCAAACGTACTTCACACAGAATTACAGCAGATCTACTAGTTAGGGCCTTCCATCGAGTTCATAACTTCAAAGAATTCAAATCTGCCATTAAACAATAGAAAAGCAAAACTAATGTTCACCCACTTCCTTGTAGAAAAGAAATTTCAATCCAGGACTAAAAACGAGCGTATAATAACAATATTTCTTCGGAGCGTAACATGTTAGGAGCACAAAATTAGTTTCCACGTCAAGATCTCACATATCAGGACGCACCAATGCAGTGACAAGGCAAGCATCTAGAAATCTAGAATTGCATTATGACATTCTCAGTTGCTAAACCCTTAAACCCTACTTCATTCGACTCGAATTCACTTAAACCACCAAAATCTGGCACTGAATGAAAATTGCAAATTCAGAAAGATTAAACCCACAAAACAAGCAAAATGGACAAGATTACAGACCCTAAAACAGTAAGCATAACCAGTTCTAATCATAAGAATTCCAACTCCTAGATCCGAGATTCAACCAGAAGCATTCAATCATTAAACCCAGAGAAACCCTTACTCCATTAAAAGATCCCCGTCAATCCGAACAACAAAACCCCACATTCATCCCAATGAGACACCACATGAACAAAGAATTCTCAGATCTCTATATCCTGTCAAATCAGAGCCATCTCAGCTCGAGACAAAAAAGAAAACATGACTCGAGATGAGATCACGACCGAACTAATAGTGACACTTGGTACATGTCTACTTTCAAAGAACAACAGTAGAAAGATGAGATGGATAACGCGGGACTCGGACCGCCGAACGTACCAAGATCGTTATCGGAGCTAGGACTCGAGATTTCTGGTTTTAGATCTAAGCGTTTCATCACAGTGGAGTGTCTCGAGGGACACACAGGCGATGGGCACTCCGGTCCGTGCGCTACTCGGAAAAAGACAGAGAAGAAAAATGCGGTAAGTAGGAGTGTGCTTGCGGGAAATGTCCTGAAAATCCTGATGACTCGCGTCTCCGTATTGGAAGGGTAATTACGAAAAAAGGGACGTCCTTAGCATCAAATTACCAATTTGCCCTTGAAATTTTGACTCAACAGCTCAGGGTTTTGACTCTCGAGTGGGCCATAGGTGATAGGCCCACTACTACTAGCCGTGAAGCCGTTAGCCGTCTAGGCCCCGCTTCTGAGGTGGGACCCCTGGCTCTAGCTTTCAGGTTGCTTGTCTTTTTGGCTTCTAGATCAGGTAATTCCAACCGTCCGATTTGTGTTAGATCCTTTGTAACGATGAACTGGGCAGTTATATATCACTGTTCAATGTTCATCTAATCAAACCAGTTACGGCCTACGGGACGGTCATATCCCTCGTAGTTCTACGAAATTACGTCATTCCTTGGAACAAAGCAGGTGGAATTGGGGATAAAACACGGGCTTTGTAGATTGTAGTAGTTGGGTTGGATCAGGAGGGGCCGAGGGGGTAATGACTGATGAGTGGGGGTGGGAGGAGCGAAGGACGACGGACATAAAAGTTGTAGTTGAAAAAGAACAATAATTTGTTAGGCGACAGGCGTTGGTTGTTGCCACTTGCCAAGCAGAAAAGAGATACAGGCCGTGGTCATTGCTACGTGTCGTGTCACTCGTAGAGGTCTCTATCTGTGATGACTCCATCTATACAATTAATACATAATATGTATGTATGTATGTTACGTGTGTGTATATGTATAGAGTACATTTCGCATAAAAAACTGAAAAATTAATCGAACGCCCAGAAAGAATCGGATTCTATATTATATTATATTATTTTATTTATTTATAAATATATCAATATTAAATGTCTATATTAAATTTAAATATATCCTAATTCTAATCCAATCTGATCCATCGAATGAAAACAACAACGCACCTTATTACAAGAATTCAAAGAACGACGGAGGGAGACAGAGAGATATAGATAGAGAGAGAGAGAGAGGTGGGGCCCGTTAAATGGTGGGTCCACTCCTCACATATTTCCTTAAACGCCTTTCCATTGAATAACACTATTAATTAGTGTCTAATTGTCTAACCAGATTGTGTAATGTAATGGGCCCCAACTTAACAAAGTACCCTCTTCAGGACGCAACAATGTCGGATCGTTCGTGGCACGATATCATGCTACATTACATCACCGAGACTTCCATGGTACAACGGTTTATCAAAGTTCAAACAATCATTTTGTCCGTCTGATGTTGCCGCATGATTTTTCTTTTTTCTTTAATTATTTTTATTTTCATCCGGCTAAAATAAAAGAAATAACGGTATGAAATAGGGGTGTTCACATTAAGGGTCTCTTCATTTCCCCTTTAACTCTTATCTCTTAAGATGAATCTTTTAACTTTAAGAAAAAATTGGTTGTTCGTTTCCTCTCATTTTTTATCTTTTAAAGTGTAATTATACAACTTTTTGTTTTTCAATGATACCCCAAAAAGATAAACAAAAACTCTCATATATGGGGTCAAAATAGATATTTGATAGTTTTCATAATTCATAACAATATTCTTTGCATTAAGAGTTCAGAGGAAGGAAAAGTTCACCAATACCAATATACCTCTTAATGTAATTATTACACTTTCAGGTGTCAGATTTTAGAGTAAACGAACAGTCCCTAAATGTCAAATCAATCAAATCGGTCTAACTCAACCCGAGTTGGTCGGTTTCGATTTGTATAAAAAAATAAACTAACAACTTGGTTCGGTTTTGGTTTGATTAATTATATGAAAACCGAAATCAAACCGATCCTATATGTTTAATTATTTAAGTAATTATTAATTAGTCCATACCCTATATGTTAAAGTTTGATATATTTTATTTGTATTTGTTTGAACTTTGAAAAAAAAAAGGTTATTTATGATAAAAACTAAAAACATATATCCAATACAAATATAATACAATTGTACAATATTTAATTCAATTTTGTATACATTTAAATATATATTGACAAAAAAAATAAATTTGCATAGAAAACTAATCGATTTAAATATATATTTTGAATTTGCATAAAAACTAAAAAGAAATAAGCTTAAATTTAAATAGATATTTTAGTTTATATATATATATATATATATATATATAAACTAACTAAACTGACTTTTCATGTTTGGGTTGGTTTTGTTTCAGTGTCGGTCAGTTTCGATTTCGTCAATAAGTAAACTAACTAGGTCAGGTCAATTGAAGAAAATGACTCAAAACAACCCAACTTGATCCGTGAACACCCCTAGTATGAAGGCAATTGAGCGCCACCCCAAGCATCCATCAACGTGACGTGGCCCCAACACCAATCGTATGATGTTAGATAATTTGTGACCGATGGTCTAGTTTCCAACATCAATAGCTTGCTTCATGGGGACTAGACAATTTTTGGTGCCTGAGATCGGTTTCAATTAGTGTAAGACCCATTCTAACACCATCCGAAAAGCCTTTACAGCCAAATTCACATATGCGCCCCATAAGGGGGTTTCCCACAACACATCCCCACCTTGTATTGGGAATATCTCCCCATAACAAGTACGGGAGATGATGAGACATCACTTGTTCCCAATACAAGGTAGCCTTGCATTGAGAACATCTCCATATTCCCAATGCAAGGCTATAAAGTTGTTGAAAGGGATCTTGCATTGATTGAATCCAGATTCTACCTACCCAAAAAAAAAGCATTCCAACATTCTCCCCATATGGTCTATACCATGGTATTTAAAAATGACCCGGAGACCGAACCGGTCAGGGGTCTAGTTATCGGGACCGTTCGAACCCATTATGACAAAAAAATAAAAAAGTAAAAAGCAATCAAAACGGTTAATTTCCTGGATTAACGGTTTGTTAACCAAAATCAATGGTTTTGGGCAAATTTCCGATTTTGGAGAAAACTAAAATTGGTCACCTAACAGGTTCCCGATTTTTCCAATCCGACCATCTGGTCTGATCCGGTTTTGACAACCATGGTCTATACCACACAGTTCAACATGTGATTGGAACTTACCACCCCAAGCATGTATTAGATCATGTTGGGAGGGTGTTGGAGCATCTTTTGTTGGCAGGTGATATTAAAAAAATACTGAATAATGCTGATTATCATTACCATCTCATTCCTATACTTTTGGCTTTACATCCAACTATTTAAGACATAAAAGTTAGTTAAAATAATTTAATAACATACAAAACAAAGTTATCCAAAATAGTTTGATATTTAAACATAGGGTTCTACTACAATGAATATATAGTTCATGGGCCAACTAACTCAGCGGGCTTAAGCCCGTTTGGGGCCCGCAGACTCAAGCTCGAGTTATAAATATTAGGCTCAGTTATTTTTCAGGCTGGGCTTTAACTTTTTAAATAAAGCCGGTTCAAGTCTAAATCCAACCCAATAATATTATAATTACAAATAATAAAAATTATATTAATAATAGGTATTAGGTAATAATTTGTATTAATATTTTGTCTTTTACATTTTGTATGTATCTTTTACTTTAATATAGGTGTATTATTATATCTTGGGTAGTAATATTTATTATATCTTGGGTAGTTAAGTATAGATATTTTCTGTTAATGAGTGGTAAAACTCAGCCTAAGCCTAACCCATGGATACGTCTAATGGTATTACCAAATTCACGGGGTGTGTGGCATGCCATTGACCTTAAAAATTAGGGCAAATTTCTTAAACTACCATTAACTTTTAGGAAATTGACTAATACTATTCCTATTGTTTCAGTATTGCCTTAAAGTACCCTTATTGTTTCTTACAATTGACTAAATCCTTCATTACCGTTAATTTTTCATCACACTAAATCACATATGACATTACATGACCGTTTTTTCAAAAATTCCAAAAATACCCTTTAAAATCTTTCTCTCAAAAGATTGACCACCAACATCCCTTCTCTCCTCCAATTTTAACTCATGAGTGGCATCTCTATTTTCTTCCTTGCTCCCTTAGATGCGGTGCAAAACAAGCTAGGGACTAGTAAGAAGGGAAGGGTGGAGAGAGGGAGAGGAACAAGCTCAAAACAAAGGTAAATGAGGATGGGTTCATTCACTTTTTGGTCACAACTAATCACAAACGCTTTGGGAGCTTCTAATCAAATAAAAAATTTTCTCCATCTTTACCTCTTCATCAACATCGCCTTCTTTGATACCTTGGCTCTTCATCTTTTCTAATTCCATATTAAGTATCTTTTCATAACCCAATCTGTAAATCCACTGATTCGGTTTCATACGATTCAAAGAATAAACAAATGTGAATGAATCATTATTTCATAAAGAAAATCAAGGGAATAAGCAATCATATTAAAAGATTGAGAGCATTTGAAGGAAAAAAAGTAAGGGATGTACCTTGAAAAATAGATAAGGCTCAAAGGGGAAACACCACCTTAATCAATGAAAATGAATGTTTGACTTGGTTTGATGCAAAAGGAGCCCAATTCAGATCTTTACGTAATGTATGTTTCAAGAGCATGCCCTGTTTCAGTACTGACTCAATGAGTGCTTGCTTGACTTGGTCCATCACTATGGAGTGGTTCTATAATGAGAAGATTTAACTCATGACTCTTGATCTCGATGCAACATTAATTCATTAACCAAAGTTGTGAAATCGGTATGAGAAGATTCATTATTGTCAATAGCCCTTTTAGCCATATCTTTGAGCTCCTTTAATAGAATTCTTATTTGTGTTGCTTCATCTCCATTGTCCATCAACCAAGTCGTAGCTTAGATGCTGTTGAAAAGAAACTTGCGTCTTTGTCTCATAACCTCCTTCCCAATGAAGATTAAACAATAAATCTCCTTGTCTCAAAAGGTTAAGGCAGTTACTGTTGTCGTTTTATTTTGAAAAATTTGAAAGAAAATAAGGGGTAAAATAGTCTTTTTCATTTTCCCGTTAATGGTCATTAATGGCAAGGAGAATTTAGTCAATTGTCAAAAACAGTAGGAATACTTTAAGATACGACTAAAACAGTAGGGGTAGTGTTAGTCATTTTCCTAAACCTTATGGGTAGTTTAAGAAATTTTCCCTAAAAATTAAATGCTAAGACATTTTATCAGCAAAAAGGAGATAAGTCCATAAAATAAGGAATGCCAAATGTAACCTTAAAGAAGTCCATAAAAAAATTCAACATAAAAGTCTTTCATCTTTTTACCCTTATATTTTTTTTACTTGCACATGTTTTATGCCAATCATTTAAATATTGAAATACTCATTTCCACCTACTACTTGAAACGTGTAGCCCAACTCTACCCAATCATAGGGATGCAAATGAATTGGATCCAATTCAAATCAAGGTTATCCGAATTTGATTCGATATTGTTAAGGGGAGAAGCAATCAAATCTCATAAACGTGGATCTGAATTCGAATCCGATGTGACCATCGAATCTTTGGATCTGATCCAATCCGATTTGATTTAAAAATAAATAAATAAATTATTAAAAAAAATAAAATATACCAATTTAAATAAACACAAAAAATACAAGTATCTTTTCGACTATTTAGATCATATATATACATGTTTTTTATAAAAAATAAATAATATAATCTATACTATTATAAAAAGTACCAACGAGGGTGTAGAGCTTTTCTTGACTAAAATGCCCATATTTGTATATTTAGTCCATCTCTAATTATAAAGGTTGAAAATGTAATTTTAATTAATATTTTTCACCTCATTTAATCCCCTCTTATTAAATCTTATATTTAAGGTATTAATTCCCATTCTCTCTTATTAAATCATATATTTAAGTTTTTTTTCACTAATAAATGCTACTGATTAAATCTATGTCCAATAATTTTAACAATATGAACCTATTTATTTTAAAACTAACTTAAAAACAAAATCACTCTTTATCCAAATGATGACTAAGAAATTCAACCATCTGAATCAAATTCGTTAATCCATGAAGCCATAGAAAGATAGTAACATTTTTAACTATAAATAAATATAGAAAATTACAAAAATATAAAAAAAAATAAACACATTTATGATATTTTTATTAATCAAAATAAAAACTAAGTGTAATAAACAATAATTATTTTTATTGATGATGAAAATGAAATACATAATCTAAAACTAAATAAAAATGAAATTATTTTCTTGTTTGGCAGAGATCAATAGTTCAACTTTTGGGTCAAATGTGTCAACCTTTAATGTTGTAATTAAATAATAAAATATAAAAACACAAAAATGAAAAAAAAAACACAAGTTTAAAAAAATGGGCACATATATAATATCTTATATTTATCATATAAAACAAAAATAAATGTACATAACAGAATTATTTTTACACACAGAGAAATAATATGTATATAGAGAGAGAGAAAAAAAATTGGTTACATTTATAATTATATATTTACACTACTATTAAAAATATGAATAAGATTGTGGATTTTTTGACTAAAATACCCTTTTTTGAATTTAATCCCTATTTAATTGTGAGGTTTAAAATGTAACTTAAATTACTATACTTTTCACCTCATTCAATTCTCTCTCTTTAAATTTTACATTTTTTTATAAATGAACAAAAAAAAAGATATACTAAAAAGATAAAGCATTACAAAAAAAGAGTCCAACAAACCAATTAGATAGGCCCACCAGTGATACCCAAAACTTTGTAGCCTAATCGGATTTGGATTTTGCAATCTAAATTTGAATAATAATGAAAAAACAATAAATATAAAAAATACATGAATTTTATAGAAAATTTTGGATACATTATTACTATCATTATCATTGTCTAGAATTGCCACGTGCAAAGCCAATGCACACTTACAAGTAAATTTAAAAAATGCAATATCAATAAAATATTTATAAATAAATAAATAACATATATATGTACTATATATATTTATATAAATAAATAATAACATATATATCAGATCGGATAGGGGTGATCCAAATCTGATCTGATTTTTGATCGAATCCTATTATTTGAGCTGAAGATCCGAATTAGGGAGATCCAAATTCGACAAAATTATATCGGATCTCGAATCAAATTGGATCATGATTTGACCCATTTACACCCCTACCCAATCCCAATCTATGGATGCAATTTAGGAAGGTCAAATTGGGTTTATGGTCAAATTATGTCCAACCCATAGATATTTAAATTAAAATTGCCGAAATACAAGTCAAATTATAACATATGAAAAAACTTGCCTTTTAGAGGTAAGAGTTTTTAAGATCAAGTTTGCTTATAACGTCTAATAAGAGAAAAACATGTCCAAAATAGTAAGACCTGATCTCATGTTTTACCAAAATCAAACGCATTTCAGAGGTGATGAAATGATGTTAATGCCCTCACAATATCCTTTGTCTATTTAATAATAATACTAGCAGGGGCTTGTGTAATGCATGGACTTTGTTAAGAGAAAGCTAACAAATAGAAACACTAAGAGTATACAACTGTTTTATATTTTAATTTTTAAATAATTAATATTTATTTATATTTTATATACTACTTTTAATAATAATTTGTTTTACAATATAAAATAACAATAATTAATTTCAACTAGGATTGTTCATCAAACCAATGAAACTAAACAACCTGACCCAACTTGACTCGAATTGGTCGATTTCTAGTACTTCCAATCAGCTTTGATTCAACAATTTCCCAACCCAATCAGGTTTGATCAGTTTTGGTTTGGCCATTTGTAAGATAACCAATACTAAACCGATCCAACCATGGAATATATATATATATATATATATATATATATATATATATTTTAATAATACCAATGTAATTTCTTTAATTTAAATCTATTTTTTAAATTTAATTCTTAAGTTTAAATCTTTTGAACTGATTAACTAAATTGAAAAATTGATACAACCCGAGTTGGTCAGTTTTCACTAATGCTCAATTGGTTTTGGGTAACCAACTCCCAACCTAAACAGGTTAATTTGGTTGGCCAAAAAGCCTACAACCAAACCGAATTGACCCATGAACACTCCTAATTTTCAACTAAATTAATAGTCTAATTTCTAATAAATAAAAAAAGTTTAGTCTCCAATAATTATTAGAAAATTATAGCAAAAATACACATTTATTTAAAATAAATTTATAATGAAAATACTATATATATGGAGAGCTAGGAATTTTCTTTTAGGGAACAAATTAAAGTGTTAACCAATAAAATGAGATAGGGAGCAGAAGAAGTAGGGTTTGAGAGAAAATGGTCTGAGACAGTTTGGGTCCATTACAAATTTTTTTAGAGAATATATATATTAATTTTGAGAGTTGGAAGAGTGTTGATGTTTTTTTTGGGAGAATGACGGTTAAGCCCATGGTCAAAATTTGTAGGCCCAAAGTACTATTGGGGTAGGTGCTCGGTCATAATTGATGCCAATTCACGTGTGGGCGTTGGTGCATAGAGTGTGGGTTGTTGACATTTTGAATGTTTATAGCTCTATAGTGGAAATCAGAAATTTGCATTGGGCCTGTCCGTACATTTTCATTTTTTTTTTGGGGGGGGGCAAGGACTCCCACAAAATTATTAATAATATGAATATTATTAATAATTAAATATAAAATGATTAATAATATGAATATTATTAAATCTATTATAATTACTTTTTATGTTTTCATAAACATTTTAAAGTTACTATATAACTTTGTTATAATATTTAAATAATTCTTAAATTTTTAATTCAAGCTTTATCTAGATACATCTATATATACTATATATAAAAGTGTGGATGCAGTGTGGATTTTTTTGGGACTAAAATTGTCCTCCATTTCTTTGTTAGAGAAAGGTTATAAAAGTCATTTTATTATAGATTTAATGTCAGGTTTAACCATCTGAATCAAATCGATCAACCTATGAAGTCATAGTTAGGTAATAAAAATTTTAAAATATAAATAAATATAAAAATTACACAAAAATTTAGAAAAATTAGACACATTTATGATATTTTCATTAATCAAATTAAAAAGGCATAATAAATAATAATTATTTTTATTGATAATGAAAATGAAATACATAATTTAGAACTAACCAAAAATGAAATATAAATATTAATAATAAACTGTTCAACTTTTGGGTTAAATGTGTTAACCTTTAATGTCATAAATAAATATTAAAAATGAATAAAATATAAAAATAAATGAAAAATAAAAAATACATAAAATTTTCAAAAAAAGCATTCGGGTACTTGTTTAATATCTTATATATATCATATTAAACAAAAAGTAAGTGTCACGTATTAAAATTATTTTTACGCACAAAAATACAAAAAAAAAGAAAAAAATAAACACACTTATAATTCTATATTTATACTACTACTAAAAATATGAAGAAGGTTGTGGAATTTTATTTTGACTATAATCAAGGTTTTCAAAACTAACCCAAAAATAGAACTGCTTTGGCTTTCGATTTCCAGGTTAGCGGTTCAACAGTCAAGTTTGAACAGGTCAAACTGGTATTTGGTAAGATCTAAAATAGAATGTAACTTTTTATTTTGACCATTAGATTAGGATTACGTTAAAGTCCACCATGTGTGTGTGTATGTATACATATCAGATTTCTAATATAAGATCGATGTTTAATCTCTCATCTCCTGCATCGATTTTTCGATTTCTTCGTTAGAGTTGCATTTTTTTTTTGTTACAACTTGAAAAGAATAAACATAAATGAAAAAACTCACATAGAAAACTAAAAACCCTAACTAATTTTGGTCATTGGGAATCGTTGAACACAATTATGAGATATGAAAGTTTTTATTTTAAAATAAATAAAAAAATTGAAAATAGATTAAAAGCAACTCAAGAACTGCTAACCGGGTCGAACGATTTAACGGTTAAAATGTTTGGGTCAGTGATTCTCTAACATTTTTTTTTCAATAGTATTTTGTAATATAGTGGTTCAAGGCCAAAATGAAACCGATAACTTGATCGGTTCTTGGGCCAAACGGTTCAATCATCTGGTTTGGTATAGTTTTTAAAACAGTGACTAGAATATTCATTTTTTAATTTAGTCCTTATTTAATTGTAAAGTTTAAATTGTAATTTGAAGTACTACTTCTCACCTCATTTAATTCCTTCTATTTAAATCAAAATACTTGATACTTCATAATTTGATATGATTATAACATATTTGGATGAGGTGTTTTTGTAATCAGATTTGGATTTTGCAATCTACATCTGATTAATAATAAAAATTTTATATTATTATAATTATCATCATATAGAATTGTCACATGCAAAGCATGTGCACACTTACTAGTATAAATAAAAGGTTGGGGAGAGAATGAATAGGAATTAGAGATAATTTAGGAGAGAAACTCTTTATTAAATTATAGATAATTTGGGAGATAAATAGGAATTAGAGATAATTTTAGGAGAGTAGATTATTTAGGTTGTTAAGATCACTTGGAAGGGAGAGAGAGAGAGAGAGAGAAATTAGGTGGATTTTTATGGGGGAAAAGAGAGTCTCTCATTGGTTGTTTCAAAAATGGCATGGAATTTAAAAAACACAAAATTCAAGAAAAGGAGAAAATTCCTAGACCTCATTCTTATATATATATGTGTGTGTGTGTGTGTGTGTATTATCTATTTAAATAAAATTATAAATATTATTTAATGATATTTAAAAATTTATTTAATAATAATAAATATTGTTATTAAATATTGATCATTAATTAAATAATATTATTTATTTGTCATTTAAATCAACAACCATACTTTGTAATAATGTTTATTTAATAATTATTAATATTATCAATTATAATATTTATATTATAAATAATAATATTAATTAAAAAATAAACAATTATTCATTTAAAAATCATAATAGTTATTTATTAATATAATAATATTTTTATTATTTGTACTAGTACCGAACATTCTACTTTCAAGGATAAAATAGTAAACTTCATAATTTCAGATGTTGGAGAATTGCTCCAATTCAAAATGACCTTATCTTTTCAGAGTCTTTAAAAAGTAAAACATGATTTCTACTTTCTTTTAGATTTTAAATTTTTGACTTTTCAAACAATAGACTTCAGATTTATCAAATGAAACCTAATTTTGCCAACCCAAGCCAGGTGTAAACCAAAACCAAGTCCCGTGACACAATATTTTAAAGATGACTATTTCTATGGTATAAAAAAGGTATGGTACTTGATAAAACTTAGTCAATCAAAAACCTACATGAATTTGAATTTGAATGAATACTTATTGATTGGTTATCGGTCTTTTATATCATTGGATAAATGCACCTTCCTAAAAGAATAAACCTATTATAAAAAGTTGAATAGTGTCGTCATTTAACAATTTCAGGCTCGGTCCAGGCTAAGGCTACTCATACCTCATCCCAAAAATTCAAGTCTAATCCATACAAAAGCTTGGATTAGGTTATGCTCGACTGAAGTTGGGTCTGTCCAAATTGTAGAAATCATAAATGTCGCGTAAATCTTTTTTTTTTTTTTTGACATACTAATAAATCTCCAAGGTAGGTTAGTAACGGGTGGCAGAACTTTAATCCGCAATTCCCGCTGAGACTACCCAGCTAACGTACCAACTGAGCCACCACTTGGTGTCGTGTAGGCCATCAAGTTCATAAAACATTGGTTGGAATTGAATAGAGATGTCAAATTTTCAACTAGTCAAATTTACTCCAACAAAGTTCGAGGTTGAGGCCAAGTGGCCCAAGGCCAAGCGGCCCAAGCCCAAGTGCCCAAAATGACTGCATGAATTAGGATTATCGAACCCGAGTCACTAGTCTAATTTCATGAAATAATATATAGCCCCCCCTTCTTAATCTTGAGGGAAAATTCCATAATAGAAACTTGTACTTTAGGGGGCTCATCTCAAACTTTAGAACGTGTCATTGGAGTATTGAAATTCCTAAAAATTAATCCATTCATTACGTCGGCCACGTGATAAGTTAGATTTTTTCAAAATGCCAAGACTATCCTTTATGTATTTTTGAGACGATTTTATCCTTCATAAGACAAACTTAAATTTTAGGGAGAAAACTAGGGTTCGTTGAATGAATAGTGATGGTGCGCGATCTGAATGTTCCTAGTTGGAGGGCATTTTGAACATCGTTCGCTGAGGGGATTGATCGAACTGCAAGGAAGATGAATTAGAGAACCTGGGGTGGCTAACCCGGTGAGATTACTCCGATGCTTAAGTTAGTACTCTTGTGATGATTACGAGCTAGAAATCAGAAAATACGAGAGCTAGAATGCACTTAATTGCGCGTACCTTGTGCTATAGGGGTATGCCTTAAATAAAAGAGCTGCCATGGTTCTCACAAAACACTCCCGAGATCTTCGGCCTGAACCCTAGGAGTCCGCTCCACTCCAGAAGGTGGATAACGAGGTAACCGATAAGGCTTATTGTGTCCATCCGAGTCGGGTGGGACGACGACGTGATCCCGAAATGTTCGGAGATGACCGGTAGGCTTCTAGGTGTGCGCCACACGTCATCTTGGCAAGTCGAATCATCCTGAGATGCCCGAACTCCAAAGCTCTCGAGGTGGCTGAGGTACCCAGAGTAATCTGACCTGCCAGGTGGCCGGGAATGTTGAGTCATGCATCTAGTCATCAGGTTGGGTCCATGTGTCTTACTTACTAGGTCAGGCCAAATTACCCCTCATCAACTACCCCCCATTCCCCGTGCCAGGGGGCTCGACCGGTGTGGGGAGTTCATGATAAGCTCAGGTGGATTTGGCCCGTCTTCCTCCTGGTCCGATGCCTGGCCCAATGGTCAAACCGCAATGACTTGTACGACTCGATTAGAAAAAACCAGGTTGCGTATCAGGGACGTGCGGGTGTCATGCAAGTTATAAACTCCATGGATGCCAAAACGTGCACTCAACCGAATTTGGCCTCGGTAGACGTGCAACTGGTTTTCATGAGAGTCGTTGGATCGTGCAGATCCGGACCATCAGATGTTGAGTATAATGGCTATAAATAGGGGGTCCCTAGGACCCATCTTCTTCGCCATATTTCGCATATTCGAGTTTTGAGGTTGCACATTTGTCTCCAGGTCGGTGCCATCTACCCTCGTTCTCGAGGTCGCTCGTTCTCTTCTTCGGTCTTTAGGTGAGTTCGTCTTGTCTTTGCTTCCATTTTCTGTTTATCTTTTCCTTTCCGCTTAGTTTGTCATGTCTAGCATCAACATTGGTAGTCTCTTCAGCTTAAGTGATGAGTCCGTCGGAGCCGAGGTGGGGACCTCGGCATAGGCTGAAGAGTCGAACCCTGCCAAGGTGAGCGCTTCGGTGCATGGTTTGGACTCCAACCCGTCCTAGGCGGATGCACCCCCGCAGGAACGCGAGGCCTTCGGGAAGGGAGCCTTCACCTTGCGCCGCACTCAGGGGCCAGATAGCTTTGGCCCTTCGATCATGACGGCTGACAAGTTCCTATCTCTGGCTACTCGCTATAGGCTTCCTAACAACCTTGTATATAGCATTCCCTTAGGAAAGTATCATTGGGACCATAATCACAACGAGATCGTGGTGTTTGAGGAGAAGCTCGCGGCTGGGCTACGCTTCCCACTTCACCCCTTTATCACTGAGGTCGTTAAGTTTTTTGGCATCGCCATAGATCAGCTCCACCCCAACTCGATCCACACCATTGAAGGTACCATCTCACTCTTCCATGACTATAACAGGCCTTTGACCCTTGACATCTTTAGTTCGATCTGGTCCATCAAAAAAGAACTTTGCCTCTGTTCTCCCGGAGAACAGACGTAGCTATTACACGTCTCATCGTCCCGGGTATAAGGTCTTATATGACACCCCCAATAAGGTCTTGACCTGGAAGAGGTGCTATTTCGTGGTTTGCAACATCGTGGGGTGGCCATTTCCTATTCATTGGAGGCCAGCCATTTCGGACCCCGACATCAAGTTAGATAAGGAGACAAAGGCGGAAATCCGCTCTTGGTCACAACTCAGTATGAAGCTAGAAGACTACTTATCCAAAGAAAAGCTCATAAAAGTCGGGTTGAGTCCTCCTGGTAGGTCGCCACCTCAGTGCAAACACTTGCCTTTTCCTTTGAATTCGTCCTTAATTGCTTTGGCTAATCTTACTGTTATTTTCCACAGGAGCCATGGAGGATATCCCCACAGGTGAACTCTTCGGGAGCATGAAGAAGGGGAAGAAGAGGAGGGCCTCCAAGAAGGCCCGCTCTCAGGAGACTCCCACCCCGCCCATCTCCGAGACCGTCGTCACTGTGGAACCTCCCATTATCAACCTGGTCAAAGAGGACCAAGGTAAGGGTTCCCCGCTTCACCTACCCATGGAGACTCCGGCACCCAAGCTCCAAGCCACCCACGGGGCCAGCTCTTCAAGAGAGGGCCTCGAAGTGCAACCGAGCATCATGATCTCGAAGTACAACCTCCTCAAGAGCAAGGAAGCGGTCTACACTACGGAGGTTGTCCAATTTTCTGAGCTACCGGTCGCTCAGCTCGGGCAAAAGGCAGCCAGTCATTGTATGGTGGTACATATCTAAACCTCGAATAATGCTTTTTCCTCTTTCTCTTTTGATATTTAGAAATCTTCTTCTTTCTTTCAGCAGGTGAACTCTATTATTCATTCTCTAACGTGGCAATCCAATCAACATCTGAAGAGGGTCCTGATAGCTGAGGACTCCTCCAAGAAGGCTCGAAGTGAACTATAGAAGGCCTTTGGTCAAGTCCATAGATCGGAAAATGATACTCGGGCTCAAAGGGGTTGATCGAGCTCTTGATGAAGGAGAAGGAGGATCTTCAATGGGAGAAAGAGAATATTCAAGTTCTTCTGAAGGAGCACGAGACCATATTCGACGAGGCAATCATGGAGGCTGTGAGTAATTTCATCCAGGCCTACAAGAGTTCGGAGGAATTCCTTTAGCTAAGGATATAGATTGGCTTGGCTGCCTACTAGAATGGCTTTAAGTTGAGTAGATGGCTGATGTGGCTTGAGTACCCTAGGCTCGACCTCAAGGTTGTCACCATGATCGGGGTAACTTTTGAAATGGCCGACGAGGCGGCGAAAGACCCAGACTCCAAAGTGGGGAGCGACAACGACGACCTTGGCGAAGAGACAACGGAGACGGTTGCAGAAGACACCGAGGAGGCCGTCGAAGAGACCGTTGCTGAGGATGCCATGGAGACCGATCTTCCTGGGGATGTTGCTAGTGAGGGCGAGGAGCCCCATAATGACTACTTTACTTGCCTCTTTTCTTGGACCCCCTGTATATGTTTGATGTCCCGAGCCTTTGAGCTCGGTTAAGTAGTTGTAACTTACCTTTTTGTGTTTTTTGTTTTCTTTGAATGTACTAGAACTTTTCCTTGAATGAATAGAATTTGTTTGCTCCTCATCTCATGTGCAAAAAATTTTGTCTAAGTGTTGGATTACTTCGAAGTGCAGAGCTGGCGGGCTAAGCATGAGTAAGAATAATCCGATGTCAATGTACGTCGAGGCGTGGGCACTATAGGGTATGTCCCCAACTTGTCTGCACGGCAATGCGGACGGGTTTGTTTTTCGCCCATACCGAAGAGGCGATTGGGTCTTATGTTGCCCATGCCAAGGAGGTGACTGAGTCCTATATTGCCCATGCCGAGGAGGCGACTGGGTCTTATGTTGCCCATGCCGAAGGGGCGACTGGGTCTTATGTTGCCCATGCCGAGGAGGCGACTGAGTCTTATATTGCCCATGTCGAGGAGGCGACTAGGTCTTATGTGGCGCCGAGATCTTTTGTTAGCTAAACACCTTAACCCTTAGGCCTTGGGAGCGACTCGAGGTCCACTCTCCTATATGCAACTTGATCAGCTTGATGGTCTTTTAGACTCAGTTATTTTTGGCAGGTGTCCACTCGGATTCACAGGTAGTACCTCTTAAGGTTGTCAACATTCCAGGCTCGAGGTACCTACTTTCCTTCCATCATTTCGAGCTCATACGTGCCTTCTCCGAACACTCGGCTTACCCTATACGGACCCTCCCAGTTCGGGCCAAGCTCTCCTACGCTAGGCTCAGGTACCATCACCTTCCGGAACACCAAGTTGCCAACTCAAAATTGGCGTCTCTTGACCCGGGCATTATAGTATCGAGCTACTCGTTGTTGGTAGGTTGTGGTCTGAATATAGGCCAGATTACGTACTTTTTTTTATCAAGTTCAGATTAGTTTAGAGCTCATCGTCGTTTGCCTTCTCGTCGTACGCCTCGACCCACAGGTAGTACCTCTTAAGGTTGTCAACATTCCAGGCTCGAGGTACCTACTTTCCTTCCATCATTTCAAGCTCATACGTGCCTTCTCCGAACACTCGGCTTACCCTATACGAACCCTCCCAGTTCGGGCCAAACTTGCCTACGCTAGGCTCAGGTACCATCACCTTCCGGAGCACCAAGTTGCCAACTCAAAATTGGCGTCTCTTGACCCGGGCGTTATAGTATCGAGCTACTCGTTGTTGGTAGGTTGCGGTCTGAATATAGGCCAGGTTACGTACTTTTTTTATCAAGTTCAGATTAGTTTAGAGCTCGTCGTCCTTTGCCTTCTCGTCGTACGCCTCGACCCACAAGGTTGGTACTTTGATCTCAGCAGAAATCACGACCTCTGTTCCATACATCAGATTAAATGGTGTTTCCCTAGTTGCACTCTTGATGGTTGTTCGATAGGCCCAGAAGAAGCTAAGCAGCTCATCCACCCAGAACCCCTTAGCTCGCGCTAAACGAGCTTTTAGTCCGCGGAAGATTGCCCTGTTCGTTGCCTCGGCCTTTCTGTTCACTTGAGGGTGTGCAGCCGAAGTGAAATTCTGTTGGATCCCCATCTCGACACACAAGTTCTGGAACTTGATATCTTCAAATTGTTTCTCGTTGTCCGATATCAGCAACTTGCGTAGTCTGAAGTAGCATACTATGTTCTTCAAGAAGAAGTTCTGCACATTCCGGGCTATAATCGATATCAAGGGCTCAACCTCCACCCACTTCGTAAAGTAGTCAACCGCCACAACTAAGAATCTTCTTTGCCCGGTTGATGGTGGGAATGGTCCGAGGATGTCTATCCCCCACTACAGAAAAGGCCACAGGCTGGTTAGGTACTTAAGATCAATAGCAAGTTGATGGAGGATGTTGGCGTTCCTTTGGCAGTTGCCGCATTTCTTGACGAGCTCGAGTGCATATGCCTTCATAGTGGGCCAGTAGTACCCTTGTCTTAGTGCCTTTTGGGCGAGTGCCCTGCCCCCATGTCTCCTCCACAAAGTCCTTCATGGATGTCGTGAAGTACCCGATCTGCTTCCGAAGGTCGCAAGCAACATAGATAGGGAAGCGTGAAGGACCTCCTATACAGCCGCCCGCCGATAATAACGTACCGAGATGACTGATGCTCTAGCCTTCGAGCTACATTGCGATCCCCTGGTAGAGTCCCGTGGAGTAGATAATCGACAAGTTGTTTAATCCAATTCGGTTCTTCTTGAAACACGGGAGCGGCCTCTTCTGCCCCCCCCCCAAGAATGCTAGGTCTTCTATGTACACAGTTCTCCTCGTATTGTCACTTGGGCTCGTCAACCATGATAAAGCATCGGCCTCAGCATTCTTGGACCTTGGTATTTGTCGGATGAGCCAAGAGAGGAAGGTCGACATGAGTTCTCTTACTTTAGCTAGATAGGCTGCCATTGTCAGGTCTCGAGCCTCGTAGTTGCCGTTGACCTGGTTCACTACTAGTTGAGATTCGCTGCATATTATGAGGTCTTTCGCGTTCACTTCCTTCGGCATACTTAGCTCGACAATCAATGCCTCGTATTCCGCCTCGTTGTTCGATGCCTAAAATCCGAACCGGAGAGTATACTCTAGCTTTATCTCACTTGACTCGTAGAGTATTAGTCCAGCACCGTTTCCGCACTGGTTGACACCTCTGACCTACTAGCCGGCTCGATAACTTCAGGGGCCGGCGTGCTGAACATACATTCCACTACGAAATCTACCAAGACTTGGGCTTTGATCGCTAGACGTGGCTCGAACTAGATGTCGTACTCACTCATCATGATGGCCCACTTTGTTAATCTACAGGACACCTCGGGGCTTCAGCAGAACATGCGTCAAGGGCCTATTGGTGAGAACGACAATTGTGTGGGCTTAGAAGTACGAACACAATTCCCGATCTGCTGTACATACACTAGTTTCTCAATGTTAGGGTATCTGATTTCTGCAGCCTACAAAACTTTACTTACATAGTAGACGGGTCGCTGGAATCGGTCTACTTCTCTGATCTGTAACGAGTTGACCACCTCGTCACTTGCGGATAGGTATAACTTCAGCTCATCACCTTACTTAGGTCGGGTCAAAATTGGTGCGGTTGTAATCAGCATGGTAAGGATATAGAGGTCAAGTCTCTGAAGGTCCGGAGATGGCAGCAGGAAAGAAAGAGGACATGGGGGAGAAGGGAGAATCCCCTTGTGAGGAACCCTAGGTCACTCTTATGATATGTGTTGTCTCCCTAGGGAAGAATTGCTTTCTCCCTTTTATAGAGAGGAAGTTAAGGAAGAAGTTCTTTCTTGTTAGGAAAGGGAATCTTTCCTATTAGAAAATGAGATATTTTCTGTTAGGAAATGAGATATTTCCTTTAGTTTGTTTATTAAGGGATCATTATTAGAGAATCATATTCCTTCTGGATTCTCTTCGTATGTGACCCTATTATACTGACATGGCATGAGTGACGTCATCGTTTGCCGAGCATACTTTTATTGATCCCGCATGTGTAATTTAAAGATACATGTGTAACCGGAACTTATTCCCGATCTGTTGTGATTTCGCGGCTCTGTGATGGTGTTGAGTTCATCACAACTCTACGCGTGTTCGGGTTCATCAGAACCGTGCATGTCTTAGCTCTATTGCAGATTCGCGCTAGCCGAAGTTCATCGCGGCCTATCCTAAATATGAATTCATCACAATTGTGGATCTATGATGAACTCATTGAAAATGTGCGATGGGTTCTAGATTCATCGTAGGCGTCCGTGTAGTGTTGGTTTGACACCTTTTGTACTCTAAGGGTCTTAGTGACCACTATGTACCTACATTAGCCCCCTTGCTTTTCGGTAAATGGGAGCTTATTGATAAGCACTTGCCATTGTTTTTGTTTTTAGATCTTGGGGTGAGTTGGTTTGCATGCGTTGGGTCTGAGAATTTGCCCTAGTTTTGTAATTTTATGTAAGTGGAATGCGTCTTGTGTCTGCGATGGGGGCTCCCTACATTCTATGGTTTAGCCCCCTTGTCTTTTTGGGATTTCCTTCTTGTCAATGGTTAATGCTACGCCTTATTTGTGTATTTAAGCCCCCTGACTATTGACGGGAAGGAAATTAACAAAAGACACTAGGAATTACTGTGTGTGATGCTCCTTCCTGGCAACGGGCAACCTAGTGCTGAGTTTTCGTATTTCAACCCCCCCATGGCCATTGATAGGGGAAGGGGCGAGAGAGCGTATGGGAAGGGAGGGAGCATATGTATTGCCTTTTTCTAGCAATGGCTGGGTTTGTGTAGTGTTTTTGAATTTTAGCCTCCCTAACCATTGGTAGGGGGGAGGGGGTGGCTAGAGGTGATCCTATTACTACTTTGCTGGGCGTAGCCCCCTGTATCTTGATAGAATGTCTTCTATCGAGAAAACACTTAGGTGAGGTTTTGCCGGGTGTATTACCATTTCCGCCCTCCTTGGTGAGTGGGAGGGTGTTGTATGGGTGTCTCGCAGATAGGATACCCAACCCCATTTTGCTTTAATAGAAGGCATTATGTCGGGTATCTGAAATAAGGGACGAAGGAAAGCCCCCCATTTATTGCATGAGATTTTGGACCATGCACATAAGGAAGTGTATTTGCTCCATTTTGTAGAAGGATGCGAGTTATGTCATAAATATGTGCCATTGCGTCATAAATGTGCTAGTTCCTAAGTGCTTTTGCGCTAGTGCTTTTATCGCGGTGTCAATGGGCTATTGGCCTTGGCGTATTATGTTCGGGTTCTAATGCATAGTGAATTTGAATGTAGCGGAAAATTTTTCTCCTTGTATTAGAGTTTCTAGATTAGAGTTTTTGATCTTGTAATAAAACTTTATCGCATATTAGTTTGTAAGAAAGAGTCTGAATCAAGGTTGTAGATAGTGCGGTTTAGAAAGTCGTGTGTTTTGTGAATTTTTGTCGCAACTTGTATTAGCAGAAATGTCAAATGGAAATCAAATAATTTAAAGTTGATTGTTTTGTACATTCCATCACTATTAAGTACGTTTCATAAGTATTATAGGAGTTAATGGTAATCGAACATCATTGCGAGTGTAATTGTAAACTACTATAAAAGGAAATTGTGTGTCCGTTAGTTTGGAGGCTTAGCGCAAGTGTTAAACATTGTTGAGAAGAAAGAAAGTTGCAAGTATCTACTAACATTGGAAGGGACCTCACAGGTTTTTGTAGGTAACATCAGAAATGATGGGATTCAAGTATTTTAGGGTTGAATGCCTGTTGGACTCTATCAAATCAAGTATCTACACAAGCATAGTCAACTTTATCGCATATCGAATAGCGTTATTCAACATGAGATACTATCAGGTGCGATAGTGTTATGTAAAATGAGTATGTGATAAACGTGTTCATAGAGAGGAGATGTCCCAATATCTAAACATTATCAAGTGCGAAAGACCAACATATAACAGGAATGAGCTGTAGGGTGAGATTTAAGATTTGTATTTGTAAAGAAGGGAAGTTGAGCTACGTTGCAGTTTTTGCCACCGATACAAGGATCGAGGGTTGTTGTGTCTTAGGAAGATAGGGCCCTATATAGAGATCTTGGGATGAGTTGGTTTGCATGCAATGGGTCTGAGAATTTGCCCTAGTTTTGTGATTTTATGTAAGTGGGACGCGTCTTGTGTCTGCAATGGGGAATCTGCCGCGGACCAAGCAAAAACATCTAAATTATCGAGTAGAAAACTTACTAGCTTGAGTTTGCAATGGGGAATTTGCCCTAGTTCTTGCCACCGGTACATGGACTATTTCCTCCATTAGGGCAACTCGCTCCTTTGTGTGTTCGGGTGGTAGCTCGAGTTCGACATCTTCCGCCAACTTCGCCTTGCCCTTCAGCGTTGCTACATAGCATTTGTAGTTGCATGGTGTGGACACTTTGGACCATCTCGTCGAACTGCTGGTGCCTGACCCTAGGAGGGACCACTGAAGTCTCTGGCACGAAGAAGGTGGTGCTTACCTGTGGCAGTGGGGCGTTCACCAGTTGTGTACGTTATTAAGGTTGTTGTGTCGGTATGGTAGGGATCCTCGAGACAGTGAGGGGGATGGTGATCTGGATGATGCATACCATGAGGAACTCCTGGCAAGCCATAGTCTGTTCCTATCCCCAGAGACGGTCATCTCGATGCTCTTCCCGGTGTTGCATGTAGAAGCCATTAAGTGAGTAAAATAATAAGGTATGAAGCTTAGCTTTTCGATCATTTCCCACAGACGGTGCCAATTGATGGTGTGTGATCTAAATGCTTCTAACTGGAGGGTAGCTCGGATGTCAGTCACTGAGGGGATCGATCGAACAGCAAGGAAGACAAATCAGAGAACTCGGGGTGGCTAACCCAGCGAGGTCACTCCAATGCTTTAGTTAGTACTCTTGTGATGATTGTGAGCTAGAAATCGGAAAGTATGAGAGATAGAATGCATTTAATCACGCGTACTAGTGCACCCGAGATGCATCGTCAAACACCCGGGACACCGGTTTAATAATTTATATTTTTCCAATCCTCAAAACTAAATAAAGAACGTAGTTTAGTGGTGATGAAGGGGTCAAATCCTCAGGGATGCAAGGTTAAAAATTATTATTTTGTTCCGAACAAATAAGAAAAGGAAAACAAATTTGGGATTTGTAGAAAATAAGAACATAAAATTTATTAAAGCTGAAATTAAATATTCAAAATTGAAAAAGACAAGAAATTAAATAAAATTGAAATTAACTAGAAAATAAATAAAAATATGCTGAAATTTGGAATCAGTGGCGATAGCTTTCCGGGAAGACAAACTGCAAGCCATTCTTTCTACGTTCTGCCCTCGAACCCTTTGAGACACCTTTGCCTTGAACTGGGCGAATTTAGATCTGCAAAAGACAAAGAAAAACATAAATTAAATCAAACCAAAATTGAAATTTTCAAAAATTAAATTGCTAGAAAAACTGAATAACAAAAAGAAAGAAAATAAAACAAAATAAAAATGGTGGATCAACTCCAGTGGTGGTAGTTGCAGGTTGGACGAACTGCTTACAGGAACCCCTCCTGACAAGAACTGGGAATCCTCCTTCCTGTAACCCTTGAACCCCTCAAGAAACCTTAGCCTTGTGAACTGGGTCCTTTTTATAGAGAAGGGTGGACAAAATTGGGATTAGAGAGAAATAGAGGGGCGATTAGAGGGTTTATGCAGAAAATGCTCACCTTTAGGGTTTAGGAATGGAGGGTTAGGATTAAACTAGAGGGATTCTACAGTTAGAGTGAAAAGGAGAGGGTGCCTATATGTATGGAAGGTTGGGATTTAAGTTCCTAGGATTGAATGGTGGAGATTTGGGCGCTTAGGGCTGAAAGGTGGAGATTAAAAGGAGTGGGTGGTGCCTTAGAGTGAGTGACTGAGATAGAGAGTGAAGATCTAAGGGCATGAGAGGTTGCTAAGGCTTGGATGGTTGAGATTAGATGTTAGAGAGGAGTGGAAGGTGAAGATTTAGTAGTTAGAGGTGGCTAGGGTTTGTTAGAGGTGAAAAGAATGAGTGGGGGGGTGCCCTAGGGTTTGCTAAAGAGGGGGGTGTATGCTAATAGAGTAGGAGGGGCGCCTTTCTGGGTTTAGCAGATAGGAGGCGCCCTCCTGTGCTCGATTTTTTATAGAAACATCCCCTCTCTCAACTGGAATTCTCACCAGCTTCCCAAAATCTGCAGAAAACTTTGTAAATTTTCTAGTTTTTACCCATAATTTGCACAGGGACCCTCAAAGGTCACAACATCGAATTTAACCTTAAAAAGGGTACAAATTAGTTTGTCTAAGGTCTAAAATACCTCTAAAATGATGCTCTTAAGGCATCAAAATACAAAATTATCACCCCCAACTTAACCATTGCTAGTCCCTTAGTAATGCAACCTTAAAATTACACTGAGTAAAGAGATCATTCCCATTGCAAGATCATTCCTGACAAAATTAGCCAAGTATCCTGATTCTAAAATTCTCAAACTTTGTAAAGATCAATATTCGGTTTATGGGGTAAAACCATCATGTTTTGAACATTACAGAAACTTGTCTTGAAAATCTTATATACCATTCCATTTGCAAACTGTCTTGATAAGCTGAGATTGATTTTTAAAATCAGGCGGGTATTCTTATTATCATTTCTGACAATGAATTTCTACCCTTGAACTTGATATGCACACACATTTTATTGCTACCTTCCACGGTTTATGCGAATCTCGACACTTAACTTAGGTGAAGAGGCCCGATTACTAAGTGTTAGGTAAGTGTCTTTGGCATTCCTTTCCCGTTTGACACGAATCTCGACATTTAACTTAGGTGAAGAGACCCGATTACTAAGTCTAGGGTGTCCATTAACATTCTATTCTCTCTCTTTCTTTTTTTTTGTGTAAAATTCAGCACTGTTCGGAGTAGTCCACTATCTCTATTAATTTGAAGAATTATTCATATGATTTATCAATCTTTCTCTTCTTATCTTCACAAGGGCAAACTTGGGAGTATTTTCAATATCTAAACAGTTTCGACAATATTCAAACAAAACCAATTTAACTCCTGCCAATTGCTACAAATCTCTACAAAATTCAATATTCTTTTATCAGTTTCATCAACTTTTCTGTTCGAGAATCTCTTTTGATGGAAAAAATTTAAAAAATTTTCTATGAAATTTTAATTCTACACATTTAAAGGCTTACCTTCTCATTTTTTTTTTAATTTTCTCTCAAATTTTCAAAATTTTCTCTCTTTCCTCACCCCCAACTTAAATGCCATTATCCCCAATGGCATGACTAGAAAGATGCAAAAGGGACATGGGCCAAAGGGAACAATTAAGAGGTAAGGATTCAATAAGGGCTCAGGATTTGCCAACTGAATTCTGAAACTTATTCAAAAGAAAAGACAAATTCTAACAAGACAACTAAAATAAAACTTTGTTGGGTTGCCTCCCAACCAACACTAAGTTTAACGTCTTCAACCAGATGTAATTGGATCATTCAAACTAAAGTTCTCAACTCCTCTAATCTCTTCTATGTATGGTTTAAGCCTTTGACCATTGACCTTGAACATGATTCAATTCTTAGGATCAACTATTCTAACAGCATCATGCTTGAACACTTTATCAACAACAAACGGCCGATCCCATTTGGACTTTAATTTTCCTAAAACAACCACAACCTAGAATTAAAGAGCCAAACTTTTTAACCAGGTTCAAATGTTTTTATCATGGAACACTTTCATTTTGGCTTTATAAATGCGAGAGCTTTCATAAGCTTCATTGCAAAGTTCTTCCAGCTCACTTAATTGCAGAGCTTGGTGAGATCCAACTTGGGTTAGATTGAAATTAATCTTTTTGATGACCCAATAAGCCCGGTGCTCTAATTCTGCAGGAAGATGACAAGCTTTGCCGAAGACTAGCTTATAAGGAGAATCCAATGGGAGTTTTATACGCCGTCCAATAAGCCCAAAGTGCATCGTCCAAATTGTCGGGCCAATCTTTTCGGTCAGGCCTAACGGATTTTTGCAGAATACTCTTGATTTCGCGATTGGAAACTTTCACTTGACCATTCGTTTGGGGATGGTGGGGGGTTGCTATCTTATGAGTGACTCCGTATTTGCGGAGCAAAGCACGGAATTGCACATTAGTAAAATGTGACCCCCATCACTAAGGATTGCTCGCAGACACTCAAATCTAGAGAAAATGCTCTTTTGAACAAACTTCATTACAAGTTTGTGGTCATTGGTTCGGGTTGCTACCGCCTCAATCCATTTTGACACATAATCAACGGCCATCAGGATGTATTCGTGACTGGATGATAGTAGAAACGGTCCCATGAAATCAATACCCCAAACATCGAAGATTTCTACAGTTAGAATGGGAATAAGTGGCATCACTTCTCTACGGGACATATTCCCAACAACTTGGCATATTATACAATTTTTACTAAAAGCATGGGTATCCTTAAAGTGCCACCCACAAGTAGGAGTGTTACAAAAATTAAGGATACTTTGGTGTTCAGACTCGAGGATGCATCTTCGGATTACTTGATCCGAACAGATACGAAATAGCTCAGGGTCTTCCCAGAAATTGTATTTGAGTTGTGAGAAGAATTTGTCCTCATTTTCGGACCACCCCTCAGGAATTTTACTCACCGCTAAATAGTTGACAATATGAGCAAAACACGGGGGTGTACTATGGGAAACAACCAAGAAGTGTTCATCTGGAAAGGAATAGTCATTCACAGCCTCACTCTTTTCAATTTGAATTCTGGACAGAAAATCGGCTACTACACTTTCAGAGCCCTTTTCATCCCGAATCTCATGGTCAAATTCTTGCAAAAGAAGGACCCATCTAATGAGCCTAGGTTTGGCCTCTTTCTTAGACAACAAATGTCTTAAGGCCGAGTGATTAAAATATACAACAACTTTGGTACCCAATAGGTACGGGCGAAACTTTTCCAGAGCAAATACTACAGCTAACAATTCTTTCTCGGTAGTGGAGTAATTCAATTGGGCCTCAGATAGGGTGTGGCTAGTATAATATACTACGACATGACATTTATTCACCCTTTCTCCCAAAACTGCTCCGATGGCGTAGTTAGAGGCATTACACATTATTTCGAAGGGCAATGACCAGTCGGGTGGTTGAAGAATTGGGGCTTTGGTCAGTGACCCTTTTAGATAATCGAAAGCCTTAAAACAAGCCTCGTCAAAATTAAACGGGACATCTTTCACCAAAAGATTGCACAGAGGCCTAGAAATCTTGGGAAAGTCCTTAATGAACATACGATAGAAACCAGTGTGTCCAAGAAATGAGCGGATTTGCTTGATAGAGGTGGGAGGTGGGAGTTTAGAAATTAGGTCAACTTTTGCTTTATCTATCTCGATCCCTCGTTTACAAACTATGTTGCATAAGACAATACTCTCTTGGACCATGAAGTGACTCTTCTCCCAACTAAGTACCAAGTTTGTCTCGACGCATCGTTGAAGAACTTTTCGTAAGTGTTTGAGACAAGTTTCAAAGGAATCCCCGAAGACAGAGAAATCATCCATAAATATTTCCAGAAAGTCACCTAGAATTTATGAGAAAATTGCCACTGTACTCCTCTAAAAGGTTGTTGGTGCCTTACATAATCCAAACGACATTCTTCGGAAGGAAAATGTGCCATATGGACAGGTGATAGTAGTTTTCTCTTGGTCTTCAGGGTAAATGGTTACTTAGCTATACCCAGAATACACATATAAGAAGCATAAATATTTTTGCCCTACAAGTTTTTCTAGAATTTGGTCAATAAAGGGCAGGGGGAAGTGGTCTTTTTTCATGGCTACATTGAGTTTCCTGAAGTCGATGCATACTCGCCATCCCGTGGTAAATCGGATGGGGATCATTTCACCTTGATCAGTGGTGACCATGGTGAGTCTAACCTTCTTAGGCACCACTTGTGTAGGACTTACCCAACTGCTATATGAAATTGGGTAGATAATACCTGCATCCAACCACTTGACTACTTCTTGCTTGACCACTTCTCTCATATTTGGGTTCAACCGCTTTTGCATTTCCCTACTCGGTTTGGCTCCTTCCTTCGTATAAATATGGTGCATACAAATGGATGGACTAATCCCTTTCAGGTCAGCCACCGACCAACCAATGGCACCCCTATACTCTTTTATGACATCAATCAGATTCTCTTATTGTATAAGAGTTAAATCAACTGCTATATTTACTGGTAGTGTTTGGTCGGGTCCTAGAGACACATACTTAAGGGAGTCCAGCAAGGGTTTTAATTCTAGTTGTAGAGGAGATTCAAGAGAAGGCACGGGTGGTTCATTCTTTAGCTCTTGGAGAGGTTCAACAGTCGGCCAAGACCGTAATGGGTGAGGAGACTTTGTAAAAACATTAGCTTCCTTCGTCGGGTCATCCGCTGTGACTAGACCGGTTTCTTCGGGGTTTCTATTTACATTTATTGTACAACAATTTTGTTCTGGGTAGGCAGAAGGACTTTTAGACTTATACAAGTCTTCAAACTTTTCTCCACTTTAAAGAGCCAGAATTTTTCCAGCATTTTCTAAATGTTGGACATTAGAAGTCATAAGGTGTTGGGGAAGACCTAGGGATTTAGTTCTGGGGTCGACAACCGGCTGACTAAGCATTGAATCATTCTCCTACTGCAGGTTAGCTTCCATGAGCTGAATTACTTGGTTCTCTAATCTTAGGATTGACTGTTGCTAAGCTAAGATCAATTGTTGGAGCTGAAGAAACATATCATCAAGCGAATCGGTTTGATAGGGCTGAGGGTAGGTTTGACATGGTTGAACCGGTTGAGTCCCGGGGTAATCATTATACTCACAGTGAGTCTAGGCTTCAGACCATTGAGTGTGCATATCTGGTAGGGTGGTTTCTTGGGCTTGGGCCCAATAAGCGAAGTTGGGCTATTTTCCCACCCAATTGTATTTTTATTTAATGTTGATTTACAAAAAATAATTATTGTTAATTTATTATGAACAAATATTTTTTAATAAATTTAGTTTTATTAATAATTTATAGTAATTTAATAATTGTTATCATTTTTATTATTTTTAAATAAAATTTTGATTAACTTTAAATAAATTATAATAATAACAAAAACAAACATTTTTATTAATTTCACAAATAATTAACAATTATATAGGAATGACAACAAGGTTGGTTCAGGGCAAGGCACCCCATCCCTGTCCCTGCCCCATAGTTAAGACACTTTACCCCATTCTCGCCCCGTCCCAAGTGTTAGGTGAGTTCAAGGCAAGGCAACGACTCCACAATGTCGGGCGAGTTCAGGGGCAAAGCACCCCACTCCTCATCAAGGATGGGGAATACTCGAATTTCCCTACCTTGTCTCGAGTATTGAGCGAGTTCAAGTAGAGGTGTAAATCGGGTCATGTTGGGCTAAGCCTTGGGCCAGGCCAGGCTGTAGATCGGGCCAAGCTATGAGAGGACCATTTTTTAAAAAAATGAAAAAGATGTTTAAATTTTTATTTCTTATGATTTTTGATTTATACGATCATTTATATATACAATTAGACCTATTCATGGGCCGGGTAGCCTGATGACCTGACTCTTTATTTTTTAGGCTTGGACAAAATTTTAGGCTTGTGAGCTCGACCTTGGGTTTTCTCAAATAAGCCCAGCCTAATACTATTACATATATAAAAAAGTACTTATGTTATATATATAATAAATAATATATATATCTATATATACATATATATATATATACTTCTTAAATTATTAATAAATATCAATTTTACTATTAGAAAATATAAAGTAGTTTATTAATTCATTAAATTATTACAAATTAATATAATATTAGTTTATAAAAGTATATTGAAAATAAGACATTTTGTGTACAAATCGGGCTTCGGGCTCAAGCTCAGGCTCTAGGCCCGATGTTCAGGTCGAGCTGAGGCTCAGGCTTGCACATTTTCTGTTGATAAAGAGGCCCGTGTTAATTATAAAACTATGATTTTTTACAAATTAATTTTTTTATTTAATTATAGTCTAGTATAAAAAATATATAACATTTCTATATATATTAATATAAAATTTATTATTTAAATGTTATATAATAATATTTACCATATATGGATATAACTTCCAAGTTGAGCTTATTAGGGGTTGTTTATCTTGGGCCCTATCCGCTAAAGCTATCATTGGACTCCAAAAGTTAGATACGCAATTAGACTTCAGATCCAGTTATCCCTGATAATATGTGGGCATGGTGCATATCTCAACTAGACCTAACTCAAAAGAAAATAGTTGCTTGAGCCTGCAAATTTATAGATCTAATCAGGTTAGGTTAACTTATTATTAGTTATTAAAATATTATAATTATTAAATTACTATATTTTTTTAAAATACAGTAATTTATGAAAATTATCATATTTTCAAAAATATTGCTAATTTCTCTGCTAAAACTAATTAAATGTAATTTTTTTGGTAATTAAATGCAATTTTCTACTATTTATAGCTTAAATTATGATTATTGTTAATTACAATTTAAAAATAATTATTGTTAATTATATTACTATTAATAATTAAAATACATTATTTTTTCATTAGTATTTAGTATTTTTTTCAATAAAATATATTTAATTTAATTTTTTTCATTATTTTTAGTATTTTAATTAAGCTTTAAGTTTTTCAGAATTTTTAGATTTTTAATTAATTTTTGGTGTTTTTTCATTATTACTCAATATTTTTTGCATATGAGTATTTTTTAATAATTTTCAGTGTTCTCATCATTTATTTCTGCATATTATTCACTACAAAATTAAATTACATTTGCTTTAAGTAATAGTAAATTAAATAACTAAATAAACACCATAGTTATTAAAAAATACAGTTAATTTTCAATATTTTTTCAATAATTTATAGCTTAGGCATTTTTTAATAATTTTTGGTATTTTTTATTAATAAAATACTATTAATTGTATTTTAGTATCTTAATTGTTTTTAGTAAATACCCTTATTAATATAAAATATTGTTAGTTTTCAATATTTTTTAATTATTTTTTGTATTTTAATTATGTTTAGGTTTTTCAGAAATTTTCATATTTTTAATTAAATGTTGGTATTTTAAAACTTTCAATTAATATTTGTTATTAACGTTTATTAAGGTCTGAACTCATAAGTTATCTAATAATATTATTAAAACTACCAATTAATATTTTTATATTTAAATTTCTTATTTTTATTAGCGTTTATTAAGTGGAATTGAAACACATATTTAATATTTACTAAGTTTTGTTAATATTTATTTTTAGTGAAAGTTTAGTGATTTTTAAATTAATAATTTTTTGATTGTTTAAGTTTAACCTATTTATATTGTGGTTTTCAAACCGGACTGAACCAAAATAACCGAGAAACGGTCAGGTGACCGGTTTCATTTTACCCCAGAACCGTTATTTTGCCAAAAACCATTGATTTTGGTCAACAAACCACTGACCCGTGCGGTCAAAATGTTTGAATCGTCTAACGGTTTTGGCTGTTTTTATTTTTTTAATTTGTTTTATTTTTTGTCAAAATGGGTCATCCGTTTAGTTCGAACAATCGGACCGTTCAGCCCGCGAACTGGACCTCTGACCGGTTTGTTGTTCAGGTTGGTTTTAAAAACCTTGTTTTATATTATTACTACTCTCTCTCTCTCTCTCTCTTAAATGTAATAATAGCATGCATTAAAATAAGAGGCCTTGCAAAACCCAAAGGCCTCTCTGTAATAGTGTACAACTTTATTAATCTCTATTATTGTTTTATATTTTTAAAACAAATGAAATTAAGAAAAAATACAAAAAATTGAGAAAAATAGATAAATAGCTTCTCTCAAAGGAGAGACACGTTGACATGGACAGACCAATTTTAATATATATATAATATTTATAGATAATATATATTTATATATATATAATATATTTATAGATATATATATATATATATATATAGATGGAACTTTAAAATATTTTAATTTAATAAAATTAATGGAATTGTTTGGAATTTAATTATTAATTACTTTTTCATAATAATTTTAATTTTAGTTTATTTTATATTAACATTATTTGGAATAATAATAAATTGAGATTTTATTATTTTCTATTAAATACTAATTTTGTTTAATAAATCTTATTGAACTTTATTTAATAATATATTAATAAATTTGTTTTTATTAATTATTGCTTGATTAATTTTTTATTAAATGTTATTAATTTTATTAGTTCTTGTAAGTATATTAATTATGAAGTTAGATTTTTTGAAGTACTAATTTTTATTAATAAAAAAATTTTATTAAATAAATTGCATTGATTCTAGTGGAAATTAATTTTATATGTAATAATGAATTTTAAAACCACATATATATTTTTTTTTATCTAAGAACCTTTGTTTAATTGACTCAAACATGAGCACGTATTTGAAAAACCGTTTGGATCGAAGTAAGGACCGGTCTGTCCAGTAGAAAGTTGGAAACCCATTTACATAGATTGACAACGGGTGAACAATACATGCTTGTCCTTACCCGAATGTATAGAAGGTCTATACGCAACCAATTACTTCGAATCGCCCAAGCCCAATTAATCGGAAAATGGCCAATGGCCAATGGCCATTCTGAACGAAATCTCGTCAAGTTTTATTGTTGTTCCAGTCATTGGTTGGCTTGTAAAGGAATGAAGAAAATTGAGAAGTGAGAAAAGGGACGTTAAAAAGGAAAGTAGAAACTCCTACTTTGTCTAAGAAAAAATCCTAACAGTAACAGGTGGATATATATATATATATATATATCTAGAAACTCATCTCTATGGTTCTAATGGAACTACCAACACCGACAACAATCTATTCATCTCTAATTGGGTAGGCAGTAGGCTATCCTCAAGTTCTCATTACGATCTATTCATCCATCGTGGACAGGTTGTGTCAGGTTACATTTGCAAGGAAATTTTCATCTTCGTTTCTCCAACTCAGGTAAGTCGTTGTGGGGACCTGTTTATCTTCACATGCCTTCGTTGTTCTGTCGGTAGTTGTTCTTGTATCATTGCCAGGTGACCAAACACAGCTCCTAATCCTCTTAAAAGGCCTTGATGGTGTTGTGCTTCTAAAATCTACCATTGCAGCAGATATATACTGTATGTTACATTCAACTTCCACTCAGAAAAATGGAGATAATTGATAGCACAAAACTGGGTCTGGCTGCAACTGAAGAGACTTGGTTTCTCAAACAAAAGCAATGAACTGTTGAGATTAGATGAAGAATGCAATGCAATTCACCTAAAAATGATATTAGAAGAAATAGGTAGAGGGAGAATGGGGCGGAGCCCTGTTTTGCCATCTAAAATGCGGTTTTCGAACAGAGAGTTTACCTGAAACGAAGGTTTGTGTTATGGTACATGAACTGAGTTGTTACTACCACTTGAATAACCTGTTCAATGTAAAACATTAAAAGATCTTCGTCATTCAAGGATAGTGATGAAGGGTGATTTGGCCCGACCTCATCATAAGAGGACACGTGGACGTGATTCAACATAAGTGACAGCTCAGCGCGGCCAGTCCGTCAAGATCCAACGTGGCAGCCCGCTACAAGATGACACTCCGATTACCCCGAACTAAGATTCTCCCAAGACGGGAACCTCCCGAGCTCAAGGCACTTCGGGTTGAGCTCGGCAACCTCCTAAGAATAAAACTCGCCCGACCAAACTCAAGTAAGCCACCTTGGGTAGAAGCACCTCGGCACAGGGTAGCTCGACACAAAGTAGCTCGGTACAAGGTAGCTCAGGGCAGAGCAGCTCGACATATCACAGGAAGATCTCCTGCCTGACAACCGTACTTGCCAAATCTGGAGACTACGCCCATGTTTCTCGCCATGCGGCGTTGTGCCTGCCAACCCTGAGAGGTGTCCCTTGTCTAGCAGGGCCGTACTCTGCAATGGCTACCAGCGCCCACCAGCTCAACCCTGGCAAGTAACGGCTGCGGCAAAGAATCAGAGATGGTTATACCTAATTTGTCAGGACATCAGTATATAAGAGCTCCGACCCCCAAGAGCAAAGGTAACTTGCGTGATCTGCACTCTAGCCTTTTCATTTTTGCTCTGCAACTCTCTCTTCCTGCTACTAACTTAAGCATCGAAGTATTCCCGTCGAGAGAGCTCCCCGGGGATCCTTCTTCTTCCTTACAGGTATCTCGTTCGCCGCCAGCTAGGAGTGACCAGATCGCGCACCATCAATTGGCATCGAAAAGCCTTCTTCCACCAAACTATGCAACTTCAGTTTCTATGGCTTCCTCCAACAACGCCGGACGCAATGTAGAAATGAATGGCGTCGGGGAGCAATTTCAAGTCACAACAGTATGTATTGGACAGTTCACCGTCCCCCTCTCTGCGGATAGAGTTCCTACTCTGAACGTGCCCCAAATAATGGCACCTGTGAACGCTCCACTCCCCTCCACGGTAGGAGCAACTTTCGCTGAACCCTCCATTGTTCCTCCGGTGACCAGCCAAAACCAGCTTGAAGACCTAGTGCACTGCATGCGAGCTATGCAGGCTTAAATGCAACAGTTTCAATGGTTTCGGCTGTATCAGCAGCAAGTGTTGCACCAAGTCTATCAACACCAGTACCAACAACAGTTTCCATCACTGCCCCATAACCAGCAACAAGTTCCTCCTCGATACCCCCCTGCGCAGCAGGCCAAGCCCTGCCATCGCAGCGAGCAACCCCCTCGCCGGGGAGAGACCTCCCAGACTCAGAACCCTCTTGGGAGTTAGGCCTCATCCCGCGGGAGGGAAAGACAAGCCACTCCCCCTACCTCGCAGCATGTAGTCAGGTCGGGGGACTCTCAGCCAACCAGACCCATATCACCTCGACTTTCACAGTTCAAGATCCTGCTCGTCAAGAACCAGTTCGAGGTCCTGGCTGCGGATTATAGACAAGGCCCTTCGATCCACAACCATTGGCAGTAGTCTGAGCCCCTCCCTGGGCTTACTGTGCCCGAAAACACAAAGGCCAGTAGCACCAATGCAGAGCCAACGAAGAAGCAGCGGAGACGCCACCGAGCTCGCCGAGTTACAACCCAGCGCCTGCTCGAACTCCCCAAAGAAGAGGCGAGCTCGGGAGCGGCGAAAGCCACTCCGCTCCTCTCTGTACCATCTCCTCTGGCTCCCGAACTCCTAGCCGTCCCAATGCCCAAAGACTTCAAGGTACCTCCCCTGGACAAGTATGATGGATCATTCAACCCGAATGATCACGTAGATGCCTTTCAATTGCAGATGCACTTAGTCGGGGCAAATGAGTCCTGCATGTGTGTAGCCTTCTCCACCACATTCAAGGGAGTAGCTCGCAGGTGGTACAGGAACCTCGTGCCTAAAACAATCAAGAGTTGGGCACAATTCGTGCAGGTTTTCACCTCCCACTTTGTCTCTAGTAAGAAATGCCCAAGGACCCAAGAAAGCCTCATCGGCATAGTCCAGAGGGAAGGGAAGTCTATCCATAGCTACATCAAGAGATTCAATGATGCATGCTTGCAGATACCCAACCTTGACCCTGCGGTGAGGCTCACAACAGCTAAGAGAGGCATAACGCACAAGGAATTCAAGTGGCACATGGTTGTCAATAGACCTAAGGATGTAACTGAATTCCTCAAGCTCGCGGACCAGTTCATTAGAATGGAGGAGGAGATGAACCAGAAGAGTGAGAACCCACCTGAGAAGAGGAAAAGAGAAGGTGAGTCCTCGATCCATGGGGACAACAAGAAGAAGAAAGAACCAGCTCGGGGAGGAAGGCCAGATCAGTCTTTCCGAGCTCCTCCAACTGAAAGGCCGAACTACATGCCATTGAACGCGAAGTGAGCTGAGATCCTCATGGCGATCAAGGACGCGCCGTATGTGAAGTGGCCACCCCGACTGAGAGGAGATCCGAATGTTAGAAATAAAAACTTGTATTGTCATTTCCATAGAGATCACGATCATAGTACTGAAAGTTGTAAAAACCTCCGCGATGAGATAGAAGAACTCATCCATCGCGGATATTTAAGAAATTTTGTACAAAATGATAATAAAACAGGGCGGTAGGCGGAGCAAGGTAGATATGCTCCCGAGTCCAGCAACAGGCAAGGTGACCAACTGTAGAGGCAGCCACCCGAAGAAAGGCTAGTTTGGGGAACGATCCAAATGATCACCGACGGATCAATCATCGCGGGCTGCACCTCGGCCGCAGGAAGGACCTCGGCTCGTGAGATCGAAAGAGAAGAGCGGAATCCCTCGAAGCGGCCAAAGACAGAGGAACCAATCTTCTTCACCGAGGATGACGCGCGCGGAGTCCAGTATCCCCACGATGACACGCTCGTTGTGAAGATAAGATTCAATGATTTCGAGGTGAAGCGTGTCCTCGTTGACTCCGGCAGTTCGGTAGACATACTCTTCAAACCAGCTTTCGCCAAGCTTCAACTTCATGAGAGCGATCTCAAGCCCGCGAACACTCCCTTGGTGGGCTTCAGGGGAGAGGAAGTCAGGCCCCCGGGGAGAGTCCTCGTATTAGTGGAGGGCGGCACCTGGCCTTGCATAGTGAGGCTCGAGCACAACTTTTTGGTGGTCGCGACTCCCTCCCCGTACAATGCCATAATAGGTCGGCCCATCACCCATGCTTTGCGTGCGGTGGTTTCCACCGTATTATCTGGCCATGAAGTTCTCCACGGACTTCGGAGTTGGGGTAGTGCGAGGCGATTAGCTCGAGTCCCGCAAGTGCTATGTTGCCGCCCTCAAAGGAAAAACCAAGGTGGCAGATGATCTCGAGCTGGAGCGACCTGTGGGGCACTATGAAGAGCGAGCTGCACCTATAGAAGAGACGACTTCCGTGCTTGCTTCAACAGAGGACCCAGCTCGGACCCTCCAGATCGGTGCTTTAATCGAGGAGAGATGCCCGGCATAGACCCCAAAGTCATCACTCACAAACTGAACATTGATCTTGTAGTTAGGCCCGTTAGACAGAAGAAACGCAACCTAGCCCCGGAGCGTTGGAGGGCAGTTGACGAGGAGGTCGGGAAGCTCCTCGCAGCCAATTTTATTAGGGAAGTCCATTACCCGAGTTGGGTAGCCAACCCCGTTCTGGTAAAAAAGGTTAATGGTAAATGGTGCATGTGCGTCGATTATACCGACCTGAACCGAGCTTGCCCGAAGGACTGTTTTCCACTCCCCAAGATCGATTGTTTGGTGGACGCGACCTCAGGGCATGAGTTGCTGAGCTTCTTGAACGCCTATTCGGGCTACAACCAGATCAGAATAGACCCTGCTAACGAAGAAAAAACGACCTTCATAACCGAGCTTGGCCTGTATTGCTACAAGGTCATGCCCTTCGGACTGAAAAATGCCGGGGCAACATTTTAGATACTTGTAAACCGACTGTTTGAGCCGTTGATCGGCAAAAAAGTAGAGTGTTATGTAGACGACATGGTCGTCAAAATCCAATTTTCAAATGATTTAATAAAAGATTTGCATTCTGTTTTTGAAATTTTGCGCAAGTTTAATATGAAATTAAACCCGAACAAGTGCTTTTTCGGTGTCACCTCGGGTAAATTCTTAGGTTACATCGTTAACCGGCGTGGCATTAAGGCTAACCCTGACAAAGTTAAGGCCATCTTAGATATGATACCACCCCGAAAATTGAAGGAGGTTCAGAGGTTGAACGGTCGCATAGCCGCTTTGAGCCGCTTCATGTCCAAATTGGCAGATCGCTGCCTGCCTTTCTTTAAGGCAATTAAAAGAAGCAAGGGCTTCGAATGGACCGAAGAGTGCCAGCTCACTTTTGACGAGCTCAAAAGGTACATCGCTAGCGTCTCTGTGTTGACCCGACCCGAGGAGGGAGACATTTTGGAGCTGTACCTATCCACGAGTGACGAGGTAATCAGCTCGGTACTGACAAAAGTACTAGATCGGGTCCAACGACCCATCTACTATTTTAGCAAAGTGTTGTAGGAAGCAAAGATGAGGTATCCTGAGATCGAAAAGTTGGTGTACGCGCTAGTTGTTGCAGCTCAAAAACTGAGACCGTACTTCAAAGCTCATAAAATCGTCGTCCTCACCAATAAGCCTCTGAGGCAAGTCTTGCTCAAGCCCGAGGTCTCCGGTAGATTGACCAAGTGGACCATCGAACTCAGCGAGTACGACATCCAGTACAAGCTGCAAATTTCCATTAAGGCCCAAGCCTTAGCTGACTTTGTCGCGGAATGCACTTTCAGCATCGAGGTCTCTGAGTTAGTTGAGCCCGAGCACAGCAAGGAAGCTCCAACCAACGCGACTTCTCTCCTGGTTAGACCGAAACCGACTTGGGATGAGGAGCCTTGGATCCTCCATGTGGATGGCTCGTCAAATCAGCAGGGTAACGGGGCTGGAACCATTCTGTATGGGCCAAGCGGTGTGAAATTGGAGTATGCGCTACGCTTCGAGTTCGCTGCGTCCAACAATGAAGCGGAGTATGAGGCGCTGATAGCCGGGTTGGCCTTAGCAAGCGAAGTGAAAGCTAAGCATATCGTTATCTATAGTGACTCACAGTTCATAGTCAAACAAGTCACTGGCGAATACGAAGCTCGCGAGTCAACCATGGTCGCCTACTTAGCCAAAGTCAGAGAGACCCTGCTCAACTTCCAGTCCTACTTCATTAAGCAGATCCCGAGATCCGAGAACGCTGAGGCCGATGCTCTATCCCGATTAGCCAGCACAAGTGACAACATCATGAGAACCGTGTACATAGAGAACTTGCCTCGGCCTAGCATTCTCAGGGGGGCAGAGGAGGTCGCTCCTGTCGTACAAGCAAAGCCGAGCTGGATTGATCCACTCGCGAGCTTCCTGCTACACAGGACCCTCCCTGCAGATCGTAATGTTGCCAGAAGGGTAGAGTGCCAGGCAGCCAAATACGTCATAATAGATGAACGACTGTACCGAAAATCTTACACGTTCTCTTATTTGCTACTTACAACCCTCTGAAACCGAGCTCGTGCTCACGACACTCATGAGGGCTTGTGCGGCGGACTGTTTATTCATTCATCATGGACAAGTTGTGTCAGGTTATATTTGTAAGGAAATTTTCTTCTTCGTTTCTCCAACTCAGGTAAGTCATTGTGGGGACCTGTTTATCTTCACATGCCTTAGTTGTTCTGTCGATAGTTGTTCTTGTATCATTGCCAGGTGACCAAAGACAGCTCCCAGTCCTCTTAAAAGGCCTCGATGGTGTTGTGCTTCTAAAATCTACCATTGCAGCAGATATATAATATATGTTACATTCAACTTCCACTTAGAAAAATGGAGATAATTGATAGCACAAAACTAGGTCTGGCTGCAATTGAAGAGACTTGGTTTCTCAAACAAAAGCAATGAACTGTTGAGATTAGATGAAGAATGCAATGCCATTCACCCAAAAATGATATTAGAAGAAATAGATGAACTGTTTGAGATGGTTTCTCAAACATTAAAATAAAATGATATTTCCCGAATAGGTAGAGGGAGACTGGGGCGGAGCCCTGTTTTGCCATCTAAAATGCGATTTTCGAACAGAGAGTTTACCTGAAACGAAGGTTTGTGTTATGGTACATGAACTGAGTTGTTACTACCTGTTCAATGTAAAACATTAAAAGATCTTCGTCATTCAAGGATAGGTTGAAAGGGACAATGGGGCGGAGCCCCTGTTTTGGTATCCAAATTTAAGACCTCAAACCTGAATGCAGTCTTTGTGTATTTCTA
The DNA here is from genome assembly GCF_055504915.1 of Nelumbo nucifera. Taxonomy (NCBI): domain Eukaryota; kingdom Viridiplantae; phylum Streptophyta; class Magnoliopsida; order Proteales; family Nelumbonaceae; genus Nelumbo; species Nelumbo nucifera. The sequence continues at coordinate 67,429,440 of NC_142649.1, forward strand.
TTACCAAAAGAAATTTTAATATACTTCTATGTACAGGTGTCCTTCCAGTCATATCTATACTGTTGCAGTCAGATGAACATAAAGCATCAGACGATCAGATACAAACAAACGGATGAACATAGCATATCTGTGCCCAATCACATATTCACATGGTGAGGACCGAGGACCGAGGACCGGACGGATGGTATAATGAATTTACCAAAGTGTAAGGGGTTTACTGTAAAAAGAAAAAATAGGGATGATATACGGGGCTAATGGTCAAACTTCCAAAATATAGAGGGCCCTTTACCCAGAATGGAAAGAGAGGTAGAGTGGGGCCTCTGACCAACTGAAAAGCATAGAAGGCTGCGTAAACACTCCATCGAACTCTAGGGAAAACCCTTTTATTTACGGTTTCTAGCTGGTGCCGACAAGGACAGCATCTGAGAGACTGAGACAAACTTAAATCTAAGGGGTTTTCATTACTAAATCTAAAGAGTTCTAAATTACTCAATTGGGTTGGGACAATCGATTCGATCTAAAGTCTAGTAAATTAAGCTTTTCCTAATCCTAATACAGAAAACAGATCTATCCGTCTATCCATCTGTCCATATTCAACTCCACTGAATTTCTTCCTCTTTATCTCCTGGGCTGCCTTCGTCACACTCTGGTTTAAGTTGTTCCGATCTGCAAGGCCGTTTTCGTCATCTGGGTCTGTTGTGATCGTTGTATTTAATCATGAGGAAGAGGGAGAGAGAGAACCCATGCGGGGTTTGTGGGCATTATCACAAGTACGAAGAAGGGGAAGTTTGTGGGGTTTGTGGCCATCGGATTCCCGCTTCATCTGAAAAATTGGGCATTCAAACAAGTGCTTTTCCATCGGAGGTCTTGCCTGAGTTTCTTTACTTGGGCAGCTACGATAACGCGTCTCGAGCCGAGCTTCTCAAGACTCAGGGGATCTCTCGCATTCTCAATGTTAGTCTCTCTCTTTCTCTCTCTCTCTCCCCTCTCCCCCTATTGATTTCGAGCATTCGTAGCTAGTACATGTGATCGAGTCTACGTTTTTTCATGTCCTTTAGATGATTACAAGTGTAACGGTTACTGAACGTTGCTTATCACTATTTTTCTTTTCATTTCATAGCACAAGATTTGTTTCAGACAGAAAATAATTGCTTGAATCACACGAAGCAGTGCAGCAAAGTATACACGCACATATGTTCGTATATCATGTATTTAATGGGGCTTGCAATTTCATTGAACTTGAGGTTTTGGCTGCTAGTATTTTTGTTTTTATTTTTAGAGGTCTCAAGGCTTTAACTTTGTTCAATTAGGTGCCTCTACTTGTTTGTCGTGATTAGCATGAAGTTTAAAATTTGACATGATATTTAGATTCTAAATGAGAATTTTGTCAGTAAAGTCACGTAACGCAATGATATTAAATATACCACTACTGTTAAAGAAAACGGGCTTTAATTTGGTGAAATATGTACACTGGTTCATTATATCTGTTAGAGTGTTTTCCCTTGTAAGTTGACAAGGGTTTTCTGGGGTATGCAGGGTGATTCCGTAGAAGGTTTACGAGTGATAACATTAATTGGAGGAAGATTTTTGGGTCTAGCCATCTAGGTAGAAGAAGTAGGCTCAGGGGTTGCGTGTATAGGTTGCTACCAACAACATCTACTTTTTGAATTGATAAAAAAAAAGAAAAAAAAATCTGCTTTTTGAAACAGGGGAAACTCAATGTTGGATTTGAAAGGTATTGTGGAGTATTTTGGAGGTATTCATGTCTGAAGGCTGGCAGATATTAAAATGGTAGAGAAAGAAGTGGGAAGTTATGGTTGAATGTTTGAGCATGAGATTGACCACCTCCCTTGGGAATATGGTGTAACTCTGTTTGGAGCAAACTCAGATTAACATGAGTCTTGGGTACTGGTTGTTGAGACATTTGAGAAGAAACACTCAACATAGAAATGCAATTATTTTCCCTAGGGGCAAGACCACCTTAATCAAATCTACCATTACAAGCCTTCTTTGTATGGCTTACTTGCCATTATCTCCTTCACCATTTCCTCCCAATCATTGTCAAAGTTGATTTGTTTTGCATCCTTAAATTCTTTTGACACTATTTCCAAATCTATGATCAAGCCTTATCCCAACTATATTGGGTTGGGTTGGATAATATCCCAACTATATGATTGATGAACTAATATCCCAAAAAATCCTAGAAAAAGAAAAATTTGAGAGTTTAATATGGACTTGCACGGGAGGGAATCATTTTGGGGAAGATTAGGAATGGGAGAAATTCATGAATCTTTAGCAATAAGGAGCAAGAGGCCATTTATTCTCATCGATCTAGTAACAGTGAGACTTGCTTGTTAGACCTCCACTAGAGAAGAATTTAAGGGAGTTTCTATTGGTTCTATTCTTAGAGGTTGCAGATGGTTTCTGGGTCTGTACCATAGGGAAAGAAAATTCAAGGATAGATGGCCCTGGAAGAAGGTAAATAAAGCTAAATTCTTGATGGCTGCACTCTAGGTAATCCTCGTCCATGGTTGTCAAGGCATAAAAGTGGAGGCTAGGCATTTGAAACCTTAAAGGGGAGATTTTGGTATTCTTAGGACCTACAATTAGTGGTGGCAATTTTCAACCCAATCTGCCTAATCCACCCATGTATTTGTGGGTTGGGTTGGATGTTTTAAACGTCGGTTACTAATGGATCATCGTCCCAGTGGATTAGAAGCATAATGGGTTGGGAGGTTTGGGTCATGGGGTTGGCTAACCATTTAAAATATTGAGGTACTCAGGAGGTTGATGCGGTAGCCATTTAGAATGGAAATGCATATGGACAGAACTACTTCAGATCATCATATGGTATTTTATCCTTAAAGACATCCGTTTCCAGTGTGCTCCATTTGCCATATCATATCCTAAGCCAATTGGATGTGGATCCCTCGTAGAAGTTCACCATGGTGTAACTTGTAAATAACAAATTTTAATGGGTTGGATATGGATTGTGTTCCACCCATTTAGTTTTTATTTAAATGGGTCATTGATGGGTTGGTGGTTGGATGGATTGGTTGAAACTCAATCCAAACCAAACCCGCTCAATTGCTAATTCAGATTAGCTGAATGTGATGGCTGTTGGCTGGCTGTGGAACCAATGATAATATTCCACACCAATAATAAGTTCATGGGCCCCACTCTGAGAGGTGCTGGTCCCATGTATTTTATTACTGACTTGGGAAATTATCATTGGTTCCACAGCTCACTGAACAGCGATTGTGTTCAGCTAATCCTTCTTTCTCAATTGCCACCCCTACATATGGTAGATGGGAACATTACCCATACTGAACAGTTGTAATGCACTCTCCAAGGCTTAAGATTATGCTGCTGTCTGAGTCCCACAAGATTGGAGGTGGAAGATGACTCACAGGTGGTGGTGCAGTGATGCTTGGAAGGGGATAAGTACAATTGGGGCTCTAGCACTCAATTAGAGAGGCAATATTTCTGGCCAACAGACTGAGCACTTTTTTCAAACTGGTTAGAAGATCAGCCAACACTAACAGATCAACCAACTAGAGAAGGGGTAAATCAGGTGGGTTTATATTGGGGGCCTGCACTTCCTGGACAGGCAGTGGGGATCGGGGAAATGTGTTTCTATGTGGTAGTGAGCCAGGTGGCTTTGTTGTATAAATGATGGGGTATCAACTCTTTTCATCTGTACATTTTTCTTTTTCTTAATTTTGATAGAAATTCCAGAGATCTGCTAATGATAAAAAATGTTTAAGCATCAGCATGATATCTGATATTGGAGAAATGAGGTTTAGGGTGTTTGATTTCTCGTGGGCAACAGAGTAGTGATGGATGATGTATGTTAGGATGAGCAACATTGTGGGTTTAGCTACTGAAAAAACTTAGGATTGATGGTCAGGGGCTTCAAGAAGTAAGGTCAAGGGCATAAAGTCCCTGGTTCCCCCTGGTTTCCCATTCCCAAGGCATTTGGTAAGGGAAAAAAGGTTTTCGCAACCAACATGAACTACTTGTTCCAATGGACCCCAGATCTGCCAACAGCATTGTGGATTCTTTAGCAAGGGCAGATGTAAATAGAGGAACTTTCTCTATAATCTGTATAGTACTATGATGAATTGGTTTGCAGGGTACCAGGCCTGAGATTGTATCTATAATCTGTATAGTACTATGATGCAAGTGTATATCATCCATTGGCTGTTTTTTACTAGTCTTTCAGTCTAATTTTTTGGTATGGAGGAACTTTCTCTCTTTTCCTCGATAAAATTTCATGACTACTGTTTTTGATTAAAAAGGTTTGAGCTTATGGAGGATGACTTTTGAGCCTTTAATAAGTTTAACTAAGATGAGGTTAATGTGGAGGATATTTTCTTTTTCCATTTTGATATGGCTGATTGTTTTCTCTGGTATTGTGTTTATGCTGCAAGTTTTTCTTCCCAATTGTTTTTTGATGTTTTTGGGCTTTTGGAAGTGGGAGATTTTTTATTAAACAAAAGAAGTATTAGTTTCAATTCTTTCCTTCAGAGAAATGAGAAATCTGCAATTGTTTGTTTGATAATTCAAACTTGTGCTGTATTAAAGGCTTCTGAAAACTAAGTTGGTCTGTATTTTGTTTATGAGATTAAGATCATTAATTGTGATTACTTATGTATGCAATGATTGTTTATTTTAAGGAAGTGACTATGAGAGGAAAAAGAAAAACCTGAAGAGTAAGAGAAAAAACATGGGTGGTTAGTAACTTTGCTTTTCTTGAAACTACTGGAATATGATGATATTCTCTTTCCACTTGGTGAGTTGTATAAGCTCTTGTAGTTTGGTGAAAGTCTGATCATTGTAGTGGGCATTTACCTGTTATTCCAACTTAAGCATTTCTTGTTGTAGGTAGTAATCATGGTGCAATATCATTATATGATGAAGAATATTTAGATGTTACTTCTATATTTTCCTGTTAATTCTTGGTGAGTGGGTTTTCTAGTTGGATTATTCAGTGAAGATGTCTAAATAACACAAGAATCTTCCACATGGAAAAATGGTTGGTGACCCAAAAGCAACCCACAAGTTTCTCTTGGCACTCTTCATGGAGCTACAATATTCCTTGCCAATTGTTGAGAATAAACCCTTTTCTGTAGGCAATCCTCAAATTTAAGAGTTTAAACTTTGACAGATAATATATCTTGGGGAAAACATCAATACAGGGTGAGTTGTAGGGCTCATGTGCACTGGGGGATTGAACATGTGGCCAACCAGGTCATATAGTGGATGTCTTGGATTGGTCATATAGAGTGGGTTGTTTAGGGAGAACCGTAATCGACCCAAATAAGAAACTTTTCTTCTAGTTTATAATGTAGAACTATTTAGTCAAGTTCACATCTTAATTCAATCAAGTTTACATCTTGATTTGAGAATATGGATTCATCCCTTAGTGCAAGGGGAGTTCCTTTTTGTACAATTCACTGATAAAAAAAAGGGGAGTTCCTTTTTGTCCCATTTTACTTTAATGTCTAGCTATTTGTTTCTTACTTTCTTATGTTACTTGCACACTTAAAATGGGTGCAATGTCCATACTGGACCTCATAGTTTCTTATGTTACTTGCACTAACTGTGTCTTCTGTAATGAGGAAGTGGAATCTTTTGATCACTTATTTTTGCATTATTGTTTGGCTGTGGTCCAAAGTTTTAGACATTTTTGGGCTACAGTTTTGTTTTCAAAATCTGTTCCGGAGCTTTTAACCAGTTGACAATTAAAGAGCCTGTGGAAAAATGGAAAAACAGTTTGAAAAGTGATTCCTCTGGCAAGTTTTTGGACTGTGTGGATGGAAAGAAGCAGCAGAATTTTTGAAGCTTTGGAAAAATCAGAAGATATAATTGTAGAGGTGGAGATAGTGTATTCACAGTTATTGATAAAAAAATGATAGTGTATTCACAGTTTCTTGCTGTGTAGTGTGGTGGTGTTTTTTATCTTTAATACAATGCATTACCTTTTCTCAAAAAAAAAGCAGCATATCTTTCCCATTCTATGTCCATGCTATTTATGTGTAATATACTTTCTTACATTGTATGTTGTCATGCTTTCCAGTATTTAATGTATTCTACCATTTTACGAAAGATATGCTTATGTCTTTTTGGTAAAACTAGAGACCCTAACATGGTCTGTTTTGTTTATTATTTATTTATTTTATCTTCATTGGTGAGTAGTGAAGAAATTATATTCAACCTTCCTTACACACTCTTATCTATCATGCAGACTGTACCTGCTTGCCAAAATCTCTACAAGAATTCTTTCACATATTACTGCCTCCAAGATGAGAAAAGTCTACCCTTTGATGATGCAATCCAATTTTTAGGTATGTTTCTCCATATACCTTCCATTTGTAAAATATACCTGCTGTAACCTGTGAGCCATTGTATGAAGCTTTCCTTTCTGGACAAATACCTTAGAAACAACAGGTTTTAAGATAAGTAGGACTAAAACAGAATATATGCTATACTGATAATAATAGGAGTGAAAATTAGGGTATACTTAGGATTGGAGACCAAGAGGTAACTTAATGTGACCTATTCTGTTACCTTGATTCAATAATTCATAACAAGGGAGAGGTTGAGGAGGATGTCACCCATAGAGTTAGGGTAGGGTAGGCAAAATAGAGGGATGCATTTGGAGTCTTATGCAAGAGGCAAATACCACTTGGGTAAACAGGAAAATTCTATAAAACAGTTGTAAGGCCAGCAATGTTGCATGGATAATGGAGAGAGTGTTGGGGAGCCAAAAAACAGCATGTCTAAAAAATGAATGTGGGAGAAGTGCGCATTGTGAGATGGATGAGTAGAAAAACTAGAAAAAATAGGGGTAGAAATGAAGTCATTTGAAGGAAACTAAGAATAGCTCAACTAGGTGACAAAATGAGAGAATGTAGACTAATATGGTTTTATCACATGCATAGAAGACTATCTACAACACCTGTGGTGAGATGGATGAGTGGAAAAACTAGAAAAAATAGGGGTAGAAATGAAGTCATTTGAAGGAACCTAATATTAGCTCCACTAGGTGATAAAATGAGAGAGTATAGACTAATATGGTTTTATCACATGCATAGATGGCCATCTACAACACCTGTAAGAAGAAGCGATCTGGCACAAGTTGAAGGGGCTAGAAGTGTTCATAATTTATTAGTGGATATATGACACTAAACAGAACAGAATGGTGAAACAAGATTCATTTAGCTGACCCCGTATAGTTGGGTCAGGGCTTAGATGATAGTGATGATGATCTATGAATTACTTGTTTTGTTAGTATTGCTAAAACTTTAGCTCATAATTTATTTCTTTGTCATTTGGTCTATTTGATACTTGAATATGCTTATTCAAATTAGGGCAAATTTCTTAAACTACCCCTACTGTTTAGCTAATTGACTGACTATACCCCTACTGTTAAACTATTGTCTTGTACCACCCCTACTGTTTCTGATGACATCTTCCATAAATGTTAACAGAAAAAATCGAAATGTCAAATTTGCCCTCCATTATTATTTAAATTTTCAAAATAAAACCCAAATTTCAGGAAGATTAACAGATGGTCTCTCTCTCAACTGATTACTGGTGGACATGCCGCTTGTGAAAGTGGGTAAATCTCTCATATGCGAAAAATGGTGCCAAGGGCGGGACTTAGCTCTAGTCCCTCTCTCTCTCTCTCTCTCTCTCTCTCAATTTTCTCTTATTTTTTGCTTTCTTTCTTCTCACAGAGTCACAGTTTTCATCCTCCTGTAACCGACTTCGGCCGGCCCTGTTCAGCTTCTTCAAACTCACTACACCAAATAGAGTGCTACCGGCGAACGTTGCTTTGCTATCCCATTTCTCTCTCTTCCCTTCTTCCCTCTTCTGACACAAGTAGGAATAACTAGAAGCAACAGAGGAGTGAATTAGATCAAGACGGAGGGAGTAGTTAGTTACCGGGTCTCACCTCTGTGAGACTGTGATTCTGACTTCTCTCTGAGATAGTGGAAGGGTCGAAAACATAATGAAAAGGAACGAAATCGAGAGGGAAGGAGAAGGGAAAACGGTGGGGAGAAAAGGACCGGCATTTGCAGCTGGGAAGAATTTTAAGATAGGGTTGCGCAATTGAGAGCAGCTTCTGTAGCAATGGTCTCCGATGGCCGGTAGCAGGGAAACATCTACGGCTGAGAACAAAAGACCACCCACTATACCTTTGTAGAAATTCCTTGTAGTGGACTGGGTTTCGCCAAAACTGAACCTGACCAACATCTTGGCCACTGGAGAGATGCTCCTCTCCAAAAATTCAATTCTTCATTTTAAATCTCTTATGCCAGCTGTTGTTAAGTCAGCATCCAAATTCACCATAAGAACAGTGGCGGTAGAAGCAGAAGAATCGAAGCACAATGCATCAAACTCCACCTGTGAACCAAAGCTGAACCTGAAAAAAGATTGAACTGATTGTGGGTCTGCACCAGTGAACTTAGGACCACCCCCACCAAACTCTGTGAGCAACCACGTCTTATTGTGTTGTGTTCATCACCGTCTTCATTATTTTTCTGTCCTTGCTGCTGGTCATTTCTTCGACCATGTCGCTCCATTAGCAGCCCAAACCCAGCTCCCAAAACATGTTTCTTCTGTAATCAGTTTACCACCAACAAGAAGGAAGACAAAGCTGAGCTCTTAGACACAGGAAACCTTGAAACGATATGACTCTTCTATTGGATTGTGCCCTAGCTGGCTAGGTTTGGCGCTGCTGAAAGGAAGAAACGGCGAAGGAGGAGGAGGAGGAGGAGACGAAGAAGGGAGAGGGAAGGGATGAAGGGTAAAATTGGGTTTTTAAAAAAAATTAGTGCCATGTGTGTATGGGTTTTGGCGGAACATTAACGGATGCTAACGGCAAGGGTAGAGCTAATCAATTGTTAGAAACAGTAGGGGTGGTGCAAGGCAATAGTTAAACAGTAAGGTTATAGTTAGTTAATTAGATAAACAGTAGGGTAGTTTAAGAAATTTGCCCTTCAAATTATCTATCCTTGGGTGCACGCAATCTATTTGTCCCCTACCCTCTCCCCATCCAAAGGAAAAATAAAACAGGGGTCATGCATTGTTTATACTCTTGCCATGAAATTTTCTAATATTTCTAACACTTTCCCATTAAGGGGCTCTAAAATATTTATTAAAGTGATTCCCAACACTATCTAAGCTACAAATTAGCCAAAATTTAGCTGAAACGCCTAATATATCTTCACACTTAAAAAAGGTCGTGGGGTTTGTCTGCTTTGTCCATGTTATGAGCCCTTCTAGGTCAAAATTTGACCACAAGTCTATCAAGTGTGTCTTCTTGGGATATTCTTCGGTTCAAAAGGGGTACCATTGCTATGATCCTTGTTCTGGCAAGAGATGTGTCCAAAGATGTCACCTTCTTTAAGTCTGCTCCTTTCTTCTCCTCCTTTTATCCTTTTCTTCAAGGGGAGAATGTCAATGAAGATCAAACTCCTTTCTGTATGCCTATTCTTGTGTCGGCTACAACTGATACTGCTGGGCCCTCCTCTTCTTCTCCTCCTACTTGTGGTGGTAGTAGTGCTCATCCTGTGCCTCCTCCTTTGCCGCCTCCTATTCCTTGGTCTTGGCACCAATGGTTCATCAGATGGAAAAAGAGGATAACTCTAGATATTGAATGTTCATTACAATTTGACTTCTCGGACTAAAGTAATTTGGAACTTGAACCTCTTTTTATTTTTGATTATTGTGTTGTATTTGTTACTGAGCTTCCTAATGTAAGTTTTGACCTTGACCTTTCTATTGCAGATTGTAAAGAAAAAAGGACATGTGCTAAATATCCTAACTCAAATTATGTTATATCACCCTCTTATTGTGCCTATATTTCTTCCATTTCTTTAGTTTCTATCCCTCACTATGTTATTGAGGCATTGCAGCTTCTTCATTGGAAGATGCTCTGAATTAGGAAATAGAGGCCCTTTAAAAAACCAAACATGGGAAATTATTTCTCTCCCAAAAGGTAAAGTTCCTGTTAAATGTAAGTGGGCATATACTATGAAGCATAAAGCTGATGGTTCAATTGAAAGGTATAAAGCTCGCCTTGTAGTGAAAGGGTACACTTAGTTTTATGGTGTTGTTTATTAGAAAACAGTTGAAAATTGCACCTACAATAATTCAGATAATGCAAGAAAAGAAGAAAAGAGAGAAAGAGAAAGAAGAAGAAAGAAGTTTCAGCAATATATTGTGGTAGAAGAAAAGAAGGGAAGAGAGAAAAGAAGAATTTGAACCTCTCTCTAGCTTCCTTTCATCACTTTTATTAATAATTCTAAATCTGAGTACAATTACTCGGATGCCCTTAATGGGGCGGCCAACGCTAAAGAAATTATTAAAGAAAATAAAAGAAGGCCCATAAGGCCCATAACTAAGAAACCTAACTTTTAAATACTACTTAAAAGAAATAAAGAAGACTAAGGCCCATTCTCACTACATTCCTCTCAAGTTGAGCATAGATGTCAATCATGCCTAGCTTGCTTACATAATGTTGAAGCTTTGCCTTTGGGACTCCCTTAGAAAATTTGCTAGCTGCTCTTGTGATGCAATGAAAGGTAGGCACACATTTCCTGAAGCCACTCTTGCCCGTATAAAGTGTTTGTTTACCTCAATGTGCTTAGTTCTATCATGCTGAACTAGGTTGTGAGCAATGTTAATAGCAGGTTAGTTATCACAATACAACATCAGTGGCTCGTCACAAGAAACACCCATCTCATTAAGGAGAGATCTAAGCCATAACACCCTAATGTGGATCTCCATAGCATAATATCCTAATGTAGATCTCTTGTCATCCACATTTCCTATCGAATCAACATTTGTATATGCTTCTACCTTCATGTTTCTATGTTTAGCAAATAAATAATATACCCTTCCCGAGGGTTCCCTTAAGGTAGCATAACACCCTTTTTGCAGCAACCACAGTGTTTTAAAAGCGCAAGGCGTAAAATAGGCACAAGGGCCATTTAGTGCTTGAGGCGCAAGGCGAGGTGTAAAAAAAAGCTAAAAATTCAAAAAAAATAAATAAAAAAAAGAAAAATTAAAAAATGCAAAAAATTAAAAAAAATATAAAACATATATTAATAAAATATAAACTTAAGTTTTAAAATAAATGTTTTAAAAAACCTATTATCTAGAATTAAAATACATAAACATAATATGTAAAGCATATCAAATGAGAATTTAAAAATGAAATCGAACATATAAAACATTTTCAAGCATATAAAACCCACAATCTCTTTTTTTCTCAATTGCATCAAGTAGCTAATATGACATATTACATTCCTAATTTTACGAGCCGCCTTTGTGCCACGCCCCTGGAGGCAAGCCTAAACAAGTCCATGTTAGGGTCTTAAATTCTTAGTTTTCACACAAAAAATAATGATTTTATAGTTTTAATTGCTTTTAAGAAGATATTTTATTAGGATGAATGGATGGACAACATTACCAAATAGGGGGTTCTCGAAGCTCCGGGTAGAGCCCCTGGCCTAGCCGCAAGACTAAAATAAAGGAAAAAGTGACATTTTCAAAAGGCGCATGCCTGGGCTAAGGCACTAGGCGCACTAGGTGTGCGCCTTTTGAATGGGCTGCGCCTAGGACCTAGGCGAGGCGCCTACCCTAAAATGAACCTTGATTGTGCGCCTAGGCGCACCTTTTAAATCACTGAGCAACCATATGGGTGTCTCTGGGAGCATGCATGAACTGGCTGATGACACAACATATGAAATGTTTGGACGAGTCATACATAGATAAAGAAGTTTCCTCATTAATATCTGAAACACTCTCCCATTGGCTAAAAGTTCTCCATCATTAGTTGAGAGTTTATGATTCACATCAATAGGGGTAGAGGCAGGTTTAGCACCAAGTTTTCCAATCTTAGTAAGAAGTTCTAGCACATATTTCCATTAATAAATAAAGATACCTTCCTTGGACCTAGCAACCTCAATGCCTAGAAAATATTGCAACTCCCCTAAATCTTTAATTTCAAATTAAGAACCGAGAAACTTCTTGAGAGCACTAATTTCTTCTATATCACTGCCAGTAACCACAATATCATCTACATAAACTATAAGAAATGTCACCATAGTGCCTTTTCTCTTAACAAAGAGGGTATGATCTGATTCAGTCTGAGTGTAGCCGAACCGAACAAGAGCAGCCCTAAACCTGTCAAACCAAGCATACAGAGATTGTTTCAGGCCATAAAGTGATTTCTTCAATCTACACACCTTACCCTGTATTGCCTTGCCATATATACCAGGAGGAAGGGACATATATACTTCTTCAATGAGATCACCAATCAGGAATGCATTCTTAACATCAAATTGATACAGAGGCCAATCATAGCTCACTGTTAAGGATAAAAGAACTCTCATCGAAGTCATCTTTAGCAACTGGAGAAAAGGTCTCAGTGTAATCTATCCCATATACTTGGGTATATCCCTTGGCAACAAGCCGAGCCTTATACCTCTCAATTGACCCATATGCAAGATACTTGATAGTGAAAACCCATTTGCATCCAATGGGTTTCTTTCCAGTTGGCAAGTCAACAATATCCCAGGTATTGTTTTTATGAAGGGCTTCTATTTTAGTACTCATAGCATCCCTCTAATCTGGTGTGGCTAAGGCTTTTGAAACAGACTTTGGGATGGATTGAGAGGAAATGGAGGCTAGAAAGGCATAGTAGGATGGGGACAACAAGCTGTAGGAAAGGTGTTTGGAAATACAATGAGCTGTGCATTTCTTCTTACCTTTTTTCAAAGCAATGGGCAGGTCAAGGTTTGGAAACGAGGGTGTTGGTGGAGGAGGTGATGGACATGTCCTCTCTTTAGTAATTGGGAGCGCTTGAGACTCAATTGGAGGTGTGGGATCAACCTGTGTGAAAGCTAAATTACTGTAGCCGAAGTAACAGAAAAGAGAAGAAGAAGAAGAAGAGATGCAGGAATGTCGAACTCACCTGCTCAGTCGACAGTACTATTATTTATATTATGGTGTAGTATAATGATACAGGAAGTTACTAGAATGCCCCTGATTAGTGATGGGACACCCAGACAACTTAAAACATTAAACAGGATTAGGCCCATTAACAAAGGCCCAGTACAGGACAACTTAAACTTAAGTATAGGCTAATAAGAACTCTTATCAGCCGAATACTCATACATACAAAGACTTCAATCCAACACTGTGTTTGCCTTAGCCTTTGCCGTTGGTACCACCTCTGGAGAATAGGATGAGTGGAAACAACTGGAAGACTAGTAGGAGGAGGGGGAGGACCAGGAGTGGAAGACCTCAAAGGAGAGGATCCCTCTACGAGAATGGGGGTAACTGTGGAGGGCTCAACATAAGACTCAATTGGAGTTTGCAAAGGAAGGGATGAAGAAAACAACTCGAGAGATATCTCCCCTTCAGAAGGATAGCTATAAAAAGGAACTGACTCTGCAAATGTGACATCCATAGAAACAAATCAGGTGCCACTAATGGGATCAAAACAACAATACCCTTTCTGTGTGGAGGCATAACCAAGGAAGATACACGTCTGAGCCTTGGGGCCAAACTTGTGTCTTTTGGAACTGGGAATGTGGACTTAGCCAGTGCAACCAAAGACCCTCAGAGGAATAGAGAAAATTTCAACATCAGGAAAGAGGAATCCAAAAGGAGATTTTAACCCCAAAACTTGAGAAGGCATGTCGTTAATAAGGTAGGTAGCTATTAAAACTGCATCACCCCAAAACTTCGCAGGTACATGGGTAGCAAAAAGAATGCTTCTTGCAACTTCCACAGTGTGTCTATTTTTCCTCTCTGCTACTCCATTTTGTTGTGAAGTGCGGGCACAAGAACTCTGATGAATAACCCCAAACTTCTCAAGATAGGAGGTAAGATCCTCAAAATATTCCTTAGTATTAAACTGAGTGATTATGTGTTCATGGAACTGTTGCACAAGTTTAGACACTTCAGCCTGAGAGCGCATAAGGTAAATCCAAGTATATCGTGAAAAATCATCAATAAACAGGATGAAATATTTATACCCACCCATACATGGTAAATGGTAAGGCCCCCCACACATAAGAGTGAACAATATTAAAAGGAATAGTTGATCTTTTATTACTTGAAGGATAAGTGCTCTTACAATGCTTTGAGAATTCACAAGAATCACAATGAAGACTCGATAGACTAATTCCTTTAAATAACTTTGGAAACAACTTAGTCAATGAAGAAAAGGACAAATGACCCAAATGACTATGACATAACATAATATGACTTGTTGACTTTGAAACAAAAGCAATTCTCTTAGGTTGTACTTGGCTCTGCTCAGGCATGTTTAACAGATAGATCCCATTCGCCTCATGGCCACTCCCAATCATCTTTTGAGATTCCATGTCTTGAAAAACACAATATGAAGGAAAAAAGGTCACACTACAATTCAGAGATTTTGTCAAATTACTAACTGAAAGCAAATTGGTATTAAGTTTAGGTACATGAAGAACAGATGATAAGGTCAAGGCATTAGAGGTCTTAATGTCTCCCTTTCCCGTGACAGGGGCTAGGGGGCCATCAGCAAGGGATATCTTATCCCGGCCAGAAAGAAGTTGGTAAGAGGTGAATAACTGTGAAACGCTGGTCATATGGTCAGAATCACCACAATCAATTATCCAAGGGGTTTTATGAGTACCTGAGACAGAAGCATGATGTGCAGTGGCACGAATGCCTGAGTGAGCATATGCAAAGGAAGGAACAATCTCTGAAGGAGCTGTAGCAATGGATTCCAAGTGACTGATGATTCGACCATACTTCTCATATTCAGTCCTGGTGGCTGCAAGATGTTCTCCCACTGACTTCTCTCCACCCTGTCCTTGTTCACCTTGTGAAGAGGTGGCTACATTTGCATTTCCACCTTTTCCAGTTTCAACCCTTTTTCCACCATTTTCTTTCTTGAATCTGGCAAGAGAGCTCTGGATGCAACTTCCAACATGTGTCTTTAGTGTGTTAGGCTTCTTACAGTATTCATAGATAACATCTTTCTTCCCAGTGCTAACCTTCAGCTTCATCCCAACATTAGCATAGTGATCAACTACGGCTCAATAGACTCCTGTCTTCTGCTCTCCTCACTACTTGCCATAGCATATGCTTGAGATAAAGTCACCTCATCCTTTGCTAAAACATTCTGCGTCACAATACCATACTTCGAGTTGAGTCCGGTGAGGAACTCAAAGACCCAATTTCTCTTCACCAAACTCCTATATGTTTCTGCATCCTTTGTGCAACCCCAAACAATAGTTTCCATCAGATCAATCTCTTGACAAAGAGATTTCAGCATAGAGAAGTAGATTGCTAAGGGCTTCTTCCCCTATCTAAGATTATTCACATTGTGCTTCAATTTGTAGGCCCGAACAACATTAAGCTTTTGGGAATAGGTTTCTGTGATACTATCCCACACTTCTTTTGCAGTTTCCATCCATAGGTAATGCTGGTTAATGTGTGGTTGCATAGAATTCTCTAACCAACCCACTACTGTGTAGTTTTCCTACATTTACCTTTCATAGGTAGGATCATCCTCCTTCGGTTTCTTCTTGCTCCCGGTAATATAATCCCATTTTCCTTTACTACACACATGTATCTTAATAGATTGAGACCAAGCTAAATAATTGGCCCCCATCTAACTTTACAGTAGTCATAGTCCCAAAAAGATTCTCCACAGACCCCTCCATGTCCAAACTCGGAATTTGTGGAATATTTGATCTCTCTTCCAGTTTGCTCCATTGAGTAAACAGATGCAAATGAAAATCAAATTAGGGCTTTACTAGGCTAGATTTACTATTCTAAGCAAAGAACAACCTTTCAACCCCCTAAAATTACGGTTTCATAGGGTCCTGTGAGATAGGCAGAAAGAGAGAAGCTTCAATCGAAACTTCCAAAGGTTCTAGAATTCAATCCAACCAAAATCGCCCCTAATAGAAATCAAAAAGCTTACCTTTGATCCCCAAGCACTTGGTTCAAACTATCTCTATGACTTGTAACAAGGTTTCTCTAGTTATCTAGGGTTTTTGTGAAAAATCTCCAAGAACCTGCCTTGGGCTTCAACTAAGGATGAAAAACCTCCAAAAACCTTCCTAACTGGGCTGCATAAGTAGCTTATTGATTAACCAATCAGTTCTCCATACATACTATGTATGGGCAAAGGAAGGAGAAAAAAGTCAGAAGTGAGAACATGCTCTGATACGAAAATTACACCTATAGTAATTCAGATAATGCAAGAAAAGAAGAAAAGAGAGAAAGAGAAAGAAGAAGAAAGAAGTTTCAGCAATAGGTTGTGGTATAAGAAAATAAGGGAAGAGAGAAAAGAAGAATTCGAACCTCTCTCTCTAGCCCCCTTTTTTCTTGATCAATAACAATTTCATTAGTTCACCAAAGAAGTTACATAAGGAAGACAAATACACTTATCTTCCAAGTACAATCAAGAAAACAAAAGAATAGGTAGAAACAAAAAATTACAACTTAGCCCAAAACATTGAATCCCTTTCTGCCCCTTGTTTAGCTAAACCATCAGCTAGAGAATTGGCTGATCTTTTGACCCAACACATTTTAACTTCCATCTCCCGCACAACCACTTAAATTTCCTCCTCTGATTACTGTACCTCCATAAACCATTGCTGTCTGCATTTAGCCACCCTATCACCACCTCCGAATCCCCTTCAATTAATAGTTTTCTTATGTTCATCTCCTTGGTTTTCTGGATTCCTTCCATAATTGCAAAGATCTCAGCTCTAAGGGAGTCACCCACTCCAATTGGGCCTGAGAACAAGGCAAAAATGACCCCATTCTCATCCCTAAAGACACCCCCAATCCCTAATTGTCCAGGGGTCCCCCTACTACTCCCATCAAAATTTAATTTCGCGAACCCAGCAGGTGGAGGTGTCCACCTGCTGACTTGGTCTGTGTGCACTTTGCTATTTCACCCCACTTCCTCAACATGTCATCCACTGTGTAACCTGTGAATAGTTCCAAAGATTTCAGCCACTGTCCAACATATCGAGAATATCTTGAAGTTTCTTTCTTCAGGATATTCTCAACCACTGAGAATATCTTGAAGTTTCCTTCTTCAGGATATTCTCAGCCACTGAGAATATTCTGAAGTTTCTTTCTTCCCATATTGTCCAACATACTGCAGCCCTCAAACCTCTCCACATAGTCCTTCCCCTTTTCCTACGCCACCTGAAGACAGAAGGGGAAAAAAGGCCCTGCAGATCTGATGGAGGGTTCCATCTACACCCAAAGAGGGAAAAAGCCCATTCCCAAATTGACCTCGCAAAATGGCAAGACACCAATAGGTGTAAACTAGTCTCCCCATCCGCTTTACATAGAACACACCAATGGGGTGACAAGCAAGTATTGGGTCGCTTGTTTTGGAGTAGATCACCAGTGTTGAATCTTTCCAGATAGGCTTCCCAACAAAAACTACCAACCCTAGGAGGGATTGCTCTGCACCAAACCTCATCAACAGGGAAAGGGGAGGTTACAGGACTGGTGGACTGGCTTAGGACTTTGAAAAGGGAATTACAAGAAAAGAAGCCAATGGGGGTAGGGGTCCAAATTCTAGAGTCTGCCCTTGTGGGGTCTAAGACAACATTATCAAGAAGTTCAAGAAGGCTCGAAATATTAGCAAAGTCTGAATCCCTCAAGGCCCTTCTAAGACCCAAATTCCACCCAAGCTAGAATTGGAAGAGGACGTGGTAATGAAGGATGAAATGACTCATTTTTAAGATCAGTAGATCATACAAAGAAGGAAATTGATCCTTTAGAGGGGCATTCCCCACCCAAGTTTGTTCTCAGAATTTTATGGAGTTACCGGAATTCAAATCATACCTGATATTGGGGGAGAATACTAGAAGCAGATCGTGAATGGCTTTCCAAGGAGAAAAGCTTGTGGTCCTAGCTTTCATTCTAGCATCCCAACCATTGTGCTCCAACCCATGTATACTTGCCACTATTCTAGCCCATAGCTTCTCCTTCTCCAAGGGGAACCTCCACAACCACTTCCCTAGAAGAGCCATATTCCTTCTTCTAACATTCCCGAGCCCCAAACCACCACAAATTTTACTCCTGGACACTATCTCTTAGCTGACTCTATGATCCCTATTCTCCTCTCCCGGCTCCCACGAAGAAGTCTCTCATCAACTTTTCCAACCTGATAGATACCTTCACTGGGATTTTTAACATAAACAGGAAGTAAATGGGTAAATTAGCAAGCGTGGCCTTAATCAGTGTAACTCTTCCACCAAGAGAGGTAATTCTTTTTCCAAGAGACCAATCTTTTTTCAAACCTTTCCACCACTAGGTTCCAAAAGCTCTTTCTAGCCCCCTTTCATCACTTTTATTAATATATCTAAGTTTGAGTACAGTTACTCAGATGCCCTTAATGGGGCAGCCAGCACTAAAGAAATAATTAAAGAAAATAAAAGAAGGCCCATAAGGCCCATAACCAAGAAACATAACTTTTAAATACTACTTAAAATAAATAAAGAACACTAAGGTCTATTCAGACCATTCTCACTACAAAATCATTTGCTCTTGTAGCTATGATGAACTCAATTCAAGTTATTATGTCTCTTGTTGCCCACCATTCTTGGCCCTTATATCAAATGGATGTGAAGAATGCCTTCCTTAATGGTTACCTTTAGGAAGAGGTTTACATGGTTTTTCCCAGGCGATAGTGGGTTGGCTGAAGGATCCAGACACTGTGATTTTGGGTCTTAGAGATCTTCTCAAAAAGGTTAAATGGTTAACAAGGAATATGACAACTAGAGTTCGGTGGGTAGGCAGATCAGCAAACTCATTGGTTGATTCATTTGCAAAACAAGGGGTTTCCCGGAATATTTTATTTTGGGCTTCAGTGTAATTTCTTTTGTACTTATAATTCTGTAATTAGCTTTAAAGGAAAGGTCGCATCTCGTGCCTTTCCACCGGTTGCATGTAACTCTTATTTGTTGGTTTAATAAAATTTCACTCATTTATCAAAAAAAAAAAAAACATCCCTAAAAGTGAAGGAAATGTTTGCCACTTGAAGAAATCCCTTTATGGCCTTAAATAGTCACTTAGAGCTTGGTTTGACAGATTTAGAAAAGCAGTCTTGAAAATCGGCTTCACGTAATCTTATGTTGACCATACCTTGTTTATTAGGAGAGTCAATTACAATGTGACTATGTTGATAGTATATGTCGATGATATTCTTATCACAAGGGTGATGTCTCATAAATTGTTGAATTAAAGTCTTTTCTTGCTATTAAAATTAAGGATCTTGGAAAGGGACATTTATATTTCTCAAATGAAATATGTTCTTGATTTGCTTCGAGAAGTAGGAAGATTGGATTGTAATCTAGCTGAAACTCCAATTGATCCCAACCATAAGTTGGGAGCTGATGATGGAGATGTTTTTCCTAACAAAGGTGTGTATCAAAGATTTGTTGGTTTGTATTCTCTACTTAGTGGTCAGTTAATATATACATAAGCCTAGATCTTCTCATATGCAAGCAGAGTAGAATACTTGCCTATTTGAAGGGATGTCTAGGAAAAGGAATGTTGTATTCTGATCATGGGCGTCTCAAGGTTTGAGGCCTACTTTGATGCTGACTGGGTAGGTTCTATTGATGATAGGCGCTCTGCTTTTGGTTATTGTACCTTGGTGGGTGGTAATGTTGTATCTTGGAGAAGTAAGAAGCAATTTGTTGTGGCTTGATCTAATGCAGAGGTAGGGAACGGAGCTATGGATCATGGGGTTTTGAATTGTTATGGTTGAAGAACTTGTTAACAGAAATGGAAGTATAGATTGATACTCCAATGATGTTATATTGTGACAATCAAGCTATTTTTTGAGTACATTTGTAGTTTTTTAAGGACATCCCTAGTTTTTTTTGTTTTGTTTTTTTTTTTTTTTCAAGTCATGGCATTCCCCCTCCTCCCTACCTCCTAACCCAAAAAATAGCTTGCAACAGGTCTTGACAGTGTAGCTGGCCAGAGATAAGTGGAAGAGGAGAGAAGAGAAGAGAAGAAGAAGAAGAAGAGAAGAGAAGAGAGGAGAGAAGAGAGAAGGTTTGCAATGTAATAGTACTGGCGGCGCCAATGTTTATTTTACTATATATAGGGCGACAGAAATAACAAGGGAAAAGACCCTTGTGCCCCTGAGTACAATAACAGACATAACAGAAATAAAAAACACTTTAATTAGCCAAACAGGCCCTAATATCTGCAACTAAGTTATTTTAACATTATTCCAACACTCCCCCTCAAGTTGGAGCATAGATGTCAATCATGCCCAACTTGTCACACAAATCTTTGTGCCGCACATGATGAAGACCTTTGGTGAAGATATTTGCAAGTTGCTCTTCCGAGCTGACATATGGTGTACACACTTCTCCACTTTCAAGTTTCTCTCTGATAAAATGCTTGTCCACTTCAATGTGTTTCGTCCTATCATGCAGAACTGGTTTAGCAGCAATATTGATGGCAGCTTTATTGTCACAGTAGAGTGACGTAGGATTGCTTACTGCGAAACCCAGTTCACCTAACAGATTTCTTATCCACATGATTTCCGCAACCCCATGAGCCATCGCTCTATACTCTGCTTCAGCACTGGATCTAGCCACCACACTTTGTTTTTTGCTTCTCCATGTGACAAGGTTTCCTCCTACAAAGGCACAATAACCACTGGTAGACTTTCGGTCATTGACTGCTCCTGCCCAATCTGCATCAGTATATACTTCCACTTTTAAGTGACTGTGTTTCTGGAACAACAAACCAGCTCCAGGAAACTTCTTGAGATATCTCAAGATCCTCTCTGCAGCCTCAAAGTGAGTTGTCCTCGGGCTGTGCATGAATTGACTAAGGACACCCACTGCATAGGCAATATCAGGCCTGGTCATAGACAAATACAAAAGTCTCCCCACGAGTCTCTGGAACATCTTTACATCTTTTAAAAACTCTTTTTGACTGTCTCCTAGATGGTGATTAGGTTCAATAGGTGAATCAGATGGTTTTACCCCCAACTTGCCTGTATCTTCTAGTAGATCTAGTACATACTTCCGTTGGGAAATAAAGATGCCCTTGTGAGAGCGGGCAACTTCAATTCCAAGAAAGTATCGTAAGGGGCCTAGATCCTTCACCTCAAATTTAGTGGCTAAGAATTTTTTTAGTCTCTGGATTTTAGCCTCCCAATCTCCTGTGATCACTATGTCATCCACATACACAATAAGAGCTGCAATTTTACCTTCACATATTTTTACAAACAGGGAATGATCTGACTGGCATTGTTTGAATCCCATCTGTTGGACTGCTAAATGGAACTTACTAAACCAAGCCCGAGGTGATTGTAGGGACTTTTTTAACCTGCACACCTTTTGTTCACTGCCTTTGGCACAGAACCCTAGGGGTTGGGTCATGTACACCTCTTCTTCCAAGTCACCATTCAAGAAGGCATTCTTGATGTCCAATTGGTGAAGATCCCAGTCAAGATTTGCTGCCAAGGAAAGGAGAATCCGGATGGAGTTCATCTTCGCTACTGGAGCAAAAGTCTCTGCATAGTCCACTCCATATACCTGTGTGAAGCCTCTTGCTACCAGTCTAGCCTTGTACCTTTCAACAGTTCCATCAGCTTTGTGTTTCACTGTGAACACCCACTTGCACCCCACTGGTTCCTTCCCCTCAGGAAGATCTACCAACTCCCACGTACCATTTTTGTGTAAGGCATCAATTTCTTCTTGCATTGCATCTGTCCATTCAGGTTTTGACAAAGCTTCTGCCACGGTCTTAGGGATGGGGACACTATCCACAGAAGAGAGAAAGGCACGGTACGAAGGTGAAACATGCTCATAGGACACAAAGTTAGAGATAGGATGATTAGTGGTACAATATCTAACACCCTTTCTCTTAGTAATAGGAATATTAAGATCATTGGGGACAGGTGAATCAACATTTAAAGGAGCAATGGGAGCAAGTGTACCTGGCTGATGAGATGGATCTGCCTCGGGTGAATCCGATGATGTTGGTTGCATAGTGTCCGGCTCCACGACTCTTGAACTCTACTGGCTCTTATGGCGACGATGAAAAACCCAGAACGGAGGAGGATCGGGTAAAGGAGGTAGTTGAATCTGAGTCGTCGCCTGTTTCTCCTCAACCCTACTCTCCCCCTGAGGAGAAACTGAGAAGAACAGTTGACTCTTAAAGAATGAGACATCAATGGAAACATAGTACTTGCGGGCAATGGGATCATAGCAACGATACCCCTTTTGAGATGAAGGGTAACCAAGAAAAACACAAGGAATAGCCCGAGGGCCAAGTTTACCACGAGTAGGTGACAGGTTGTGGACAAAACAACGACACCCAAAAACACGCATCGGAATGGTGGACAGCGGGGCTGTAGGGAACAAGAGCTGATGTGGGGCCTTATACTCTAGTAGCCGAGAGGGCATGCGATTGATGATATATGTCGCACACAATACTGCATCCATCCAGAACTGTTTTGGCACATTCATATGAATCAGCAAGCCACGAGCAACTTCGAGAAGGTGATGGTTTTTTCGTTCAGCCACACCATTTTGTTGGGGTGTCCTGGCACAAGAGCTTCGCTGAAGTGACCCACTTGAAGCAAAGAACTTCGTGAGATCACTATGGAAATATTCCTTTGCATTGTCTCCTGAGTTACGGAAGGACTAGTCTCTGTCGATGCCATATTAGCTGAGTTATACCTTTTTTGATTATGCTGGCCTGGTTTCTTGCCCTGATCCGGTGTTGACTTCTTACCCAAATCCTGTGCCCATTTAGGTTTTCCATGGAGATCCCAGCATGTATCTTTAGTGTGTCGTGTCTTCTGGCAGTGAGTGCACCAAAGCTTGCTTTTATCTTCTGATTTTTTCTGAGTGTCACCCCTTTTAAAGCCACCTCCGACATTTGTATCTGAATTTCTCCGGACCGCTAGGGCAACTGACTCCCCTTCTACACCATTCACCACACTTCTTCTGCTTTTTTCTGACTGCACCAAGGCATACACCTCCTAGACTGATGGCAAGTCTTTACTACCCAAGATCTGTACCCTGATGGACTCATATGACGAATTCAGCCCTAGGAGGAAGGCAAACACACGTTGCTGTGATACAAGTGACTTATAGGCCTTTGCATCTTCATCACACTTCCAATTCACATTCTGATAGTGATCAAGTTCTTTCCATATTGATGTCAAATCAGAATAGTACATCGAGAGACTCCTCTCCCCCTGCTTGCAAGTAGAAGATTCAACTTGTAGTTGATATATCTTGGCATAGTGTCTCTGTTCTGAATAAGTGGACTTCGCTTGTTCCCATATCTCATAAGCAGTTTCAGCCCACATAAAAGTCTTCCTTACTTGTGGCAGCAGTGAAACCAAGAGCCAAGACATCACCATATTGTTCTCTTGGTTCCACCTATCATGCTCAACACTTCCATACTTCGGTTCCTTTACTCTCCCATTGATGTATCCTATTCGCCCCCTAGCAGTGATGTAGAGTTTTATCCCCCTAGACCACTCAAGGTAATTCAGACCATCAAAGGGAATGACAACCATGGGAAAGCTCATATCCATTTCCCCACTCACTCCATTGTGGCTCCCTGAGATCTCTGAAGTAGCAGAATTCTCAGTCGACATGGTCAAGCAGTTAATCAGTCCCACACACCGGACTTAGGACCCCTCCTTACTCCACAAAACAATGCTCCACTCAGTTCACACCCACACACTCGGGTTTACCAACCAGATTGAGCACAAACAGTACCAAATTCCAGACAAAAACTGAGGTAATATTCGGCAGATTTCAGACCTGTATAGTTTTATCAGTCCCCACCTACCAGAATTCCAGAATGTCTAACAGCCACTAATCAGCAGGAGAGATCCTTCTTACTTATAGTCAACTCAAACCATTGAGAAGATGGGTCAGCATTGACCTACAGTTGTCTTAACACATGAACAGGATCACACGATCCAAGAAAACTAGGGTTACACAGGTTCGACAGTATTCAGCCGCCCCAGATTCATAGGGTTTTCACTCGGCACATGACCAAGGAGAGTAAAGAAGAGAAAAAATAGGGAGAACTGTACCAATCGGAGCTATTCTGTAGTCCAGAATCAGATTTCTTTTCTGCTAGTCTGTTCGATCTGTTCTTTGGGTTGATCGATCTTCTCTTGATAGTAGGGTTGATCGATCTGCTCTCTTTTAATCAGCATTCCCACTCTGATACCATCTTGACAGTGTAGCCGGCCAGAGATAAGTGGAAGAGGAGAGAAGAGAAGAGAAGAAGAAGAGAAGAGAGGAGAGGAGAGAAGAGAGAAGGTTTGCAATGTAACAGTACTGGCGGCGCCAGTGTTTATTTTACTATATATAGGGCGATAGAAATAACAAGGGAAAAGACCCTTGTGCCTCTGAGTACAATAACAGACATAACAGAAATAAAAAACGAAATAAAAAACACTTTAATTATCCAAACAGGCCCTAACATCTGCAACTAAGTTATTTTAACATTATTCCAACAGGTACTAATGGACAGGAGTACTAGCCCCAAAGATCTTGCATGTATTGGGTGTTGGGGTGTAGGTCTCATAAATCTGGTCTGTTATAATTCCTGTTTGGGTTTGGAGATAGATGGTGCTGGTGGGTTATGGGGTGTATTAGGACCTATCACTACTCTATTTTGGTGAATGGAACGGTAGTGGACTTCTTCCCAACTTTGAGGGGAATAAGACAAGGAGACCCCCTTTCTCCTTTCTTGTTCACCTTGGTTGCTGAAGTCGTAGGGAGATTGATCTCTAGGGCAGATTCTAGAAGTCTAGAGTAGGCAGGGAGAACATATCACTCACACATTTGCAGTTTGCAGATGATACAATTCTCTTTTGTGAGGAAGGGGATATGAATTGGATTAGGAATTTGAAACTTACAATACAACTTTTGAGCAAATTTTGAATCTGAAAGTAAACTTTGATAAAAGTTGTGTTGTAGGTGTGAATATGGGGGGAAGTGAGATCCTTGTGTGTGCAAACATTTTGGATTGTGAAGTGTCAAATTGGCCTCTAATTTACCTTGGTCTTCCCCTAGGAAATAATCCTCGAAAAGGAAGTTTTTGGACTCCAGTTGTGGAGAGGTTTGAAAAGAGACTTGCATCTTAGAGGAAAAACTATCTATTTCTTGGAGGAAGAATCACCTTAATTAGGTTTACTCTAGCTAATTTGCCCATTTTTTACCTTTTGGTTTTTAAGGTGCCTGCAGGGGTGGCTAGCAAGTTGGAAAAGCTAATGAGAGATTTCCTGTGGGAGCCAGGGGAGGAGAAAAAGGACCATAGGGTTAGGTGGGAGGTGGTGTGTAGGAGTAAGCAGGATGGAGGGCTAGGCATTGGGAACAATAGGAATAGGAACTTGGCTTTACAAGGTAAATGGCTATGGAGATTTTCATTGGAGAAGGAAAAACTGTGGGCTAAGATAATTTGCAGTATTCACAGGTTTGCAGAGAACGGTTGGGACTCTGGGATTTTGGCTATGTCTACAAGAGCATCACTTTGGAAATTAATCCAAGCTATTTTGCCTCTATTTTCTCCTTGGATCAGGTATGACTTGCACTCGGGTAACCTCATTAAGTTTTGGGAACATGTTTGGGTTGAGGAGTCTCCTTTGAAAGACCAATTTCCGGCCCTTTTTTGCAATCTCCACCTTAAAAAATGAACCAATTGCCACATTTCTTGTTCCCTCAAATTCAAATTTTGGGTTTGAGAAGAGCTCTTAGGGATATAGAATTGGATAGTACCTCAACTCTCTTGTCCATTCTTGATGGGGTTTTCTTGGAACCTACAAAAACAGATAGTAGGATTTAGACTTTGTCTCCTTCTGGATCCTTTACTTGTGCGTCCTTCTTTAAAGCCCTAATACAACCGGAAATTCCTATTGGCTTGTTATTCCCTGTCAAGGAAGTGTGGCATCAACCTATACCTCCGAGGGTTGGGAGTTTCTGTTGGGAAGCTTTCCTAGGAAGAGTTAACATAGGTGATTTACTTCAAAGAGAAAGACCCAATAGCTGTTTATCTCCACACTGGTGTGTTCTTTGCAAAGTTGCTGGTGAGTCTGGTTACCACTTACTAATATCCTGTGTTTTGGCAAAAAATATTTGGGAATGGTTTGCTTCTTTGTTTGGATGCAGGTGGATCTCCCCAACGAATGTGCAAAGCATGTTTTCCTCTTCTTCTCTTGAATGCCCAACAAAAAGATCAAGAATCATGTGGAGATGTGTGAGAGCTACTGTTTGTTGGACAATATGGGAAGAAAGAAGTTCAAGGATTTTTTTTCAGAAAAGGAGAGAGGTTTGGAAGTTATGCTAGAAATTATTCATATAAGGGTAATACACTGGCTGAAAACAATGGATGAGTTCACAGATTTTTCAACAGATGATATGTTAAGAAAATGGAAAGAAATTGCTAGGTCAGTCTCAATTAAGAAGACCCCGAATCTCACATGGAACCCTCAACCTCCTGGTTTTATTAAACTAAATTTTGATGGTAGTAGCATGGGGAATCCAGGGCCCTCGGGTATTGGGGAGGTGTTAAGAGATGAGAAAGGTAATGTAATAGCTATGTACTGTGGCCCAATTGGAGTGGGAGACTCTTTGAGGGCTGAGGTGTTAGAAGCTTTGGAAGGGGTACAAAGGGCTAAAGACCTAAATGTCAAGAAATTGATTATAGAGGGAGATTCTGTGGTTGTAGTGGACTGGCTAAAAGAAGACACTTCTAAGATGTGGAGCTACAGTAACGAAAAGAGAAAGTTCAAATGGCTGATCAAGAACATAGAAGTTTAGTGTACTTGGGTAAAGAGAAATGCAAACTCCTTTGCTGATGGATTAGCTAGGCATGGGGTTGATAGGGTTTCTGGGTTCTGGGCTCAGTTGTAATTGTTGTTTTTGTCAGTTTAGGTGCATTCCCAACTTTTGGGGAGTTGAGATACCTTAGCTCCTCTTCTTTGTAAGTTTACTCCTATTTAATGAAATCTGTTGTTATTGATAAAAAAAAAAATTCCTGTTTGGGTCAGACAAGAGTAAATACTGCAAATTAGGAGGAAGTTGTGTGGGGACTCTGTTGGGACCCAAATACCTTCCCCTAACCCAACACAGGGAGTGGAGCAGGCCACTACCCATCAGCAGTACTCAAGGAAGCAGAAAGGACAGGCGACAGAGCCTCAAGGACAGGCAACATAGCCTCAGAATTAGTTACACATAGAGAGGGTGATTCTGTCGACAGAAGATATTCCCTCCATGATATTTTCCAGAGTTTGTTATCAGTTAGTTATTCTGCCAATCAGAGGATATTCCCTCTATGATTACACCTGTAGGCCAGATATATAAGGCCTTACTCTTTTTAAAGAAGGAATAAATGAATATCCCCTGTTTTTCTCTTTCACTGCATCCCTCTCTTCCTACCTTCCCTTCTCTTCTTCCTCCCCATTTTCTGTTTCAGGAGGTTAAGCCACCCTCGAAGGGGCTTCTGAGGTGAGCGGTATCTCACCAAGTTGGTATCAGAGCAAGGTTGTAGACCAACTATGCCGTAGACAAGATCCTCTACCATGGAAGACAGAGTCGACCAACTTGAGATTGGGTTCCACCAAGTACTGAACGAACTTAGGGATCTCAAGGTGGTCATCTCTAACCTCGCTTCCCAACAACAGTCCGACGAGACCAGTCAGCCAACAGGGGCCGACGCCTCTGTTTTCGGAAGCCAGGGAATTGGGGGTTACCCCGCCGGAAAGGTTACTAAAATCAATTTTCCCAACTATTCCGGTGGAGATCCCATTCCTTGGATCTTCAGAGCAGAGAGATTCTTCGAGTACCATGAAACCCCTGCACACCAGCGCGTCACCATCGCCTCCATTCACCTTGAAGGAGATGCTATTCTCTGGCTTCAGTGGTATCGACAAACCCATCCTCAGGTAGCTTGGGCGGAGTTCACGGAAGCTCTGTGCATCCGTTTTGGGCCGACGACGTTCGTGGATTATGACGAACTTCTCACTCGATTAAAACAGACAGGGACAGTAGCAGACTACCAACTCGAGTTCGAAAGAATGGCGACCAGAGTACACGGATGGCCGGAGAAGGCCTTGGTTGGGTGTTTTGTGGGAGGTCTCAGAGAAGACAGAGAAGACATCCACCTGGAAGTGAGAGCTCTTTGACCAGCGACAGTCATGGCGGCGGTGGGCATGGCTCGCTTGCAAGAAGAGAAGATTGATAGCATGCGCAGGACTAGCAAGCCATCCTATCCGAATGTGAGGGCTCTCCAGCGGGCCGAACAGAAACCCCAAAAACAAGTTGGGGATCCACAGAAGCCCATTTTGCCCAAGCCCACTGTGCCTTTCAAGCGCCTCTCGTGGGCTGAGATGCAGGCCCGACGCGAGAAGGGCCTCTGTTACAACTGTGATGATAAGTTTGGGCCGGGCCATAAGTGCCGGGTCCAACGAGTATTTCTCCTTCAAACAGAGGGAGAACCGGAGGGGACAGAACCAGAGCACCTCGAAGACTGTGAGCTGATATCAGGCGAACCAGAATCGGTTGGAGCCGAGATCTCTCTATGCGCTCTCATGGGCCTCAACCCTCTTCAGTCCATGCGAGTAGAAGGAAGATTGGGTGGCCGATCTGTGATGGTTTTGATTGACGGTGGCTCTACTTTGAATTTCATCACTTGCCGTTTGGCAAAGCAACTAGGTATGACTATACACCCCACTCCTCTCTTTTCAATCCATGTGGCTAATGGGAATCAGATGTTATGTAATGGTGTATGTAAGAAGGAAAGGAT
Source organism: Nelumbo nucifera (assembly GCF_055504915.1). NCBI lineage: Eukaryota > Viridiplantae > Streptophyta > Magnoliopsida > Proteales > Nelumbonaceae > Nelumbo > Nelumbo nucifera. The sequence goes on from NC_142649.1 coordinate 67,458,309, forward strand.
CCTCGTACAGGGCCATAATTTCGTGGTAGATCTTCACCCATTGGAATTCTTGGGGGCTGATATCATTTTGGGAATCCATTGGTTACGTGGCCTAGGTCCTGCACTGTGTGATTGGGCCAGAATGACAATGGATTTTTGCCAAAATGGACAGACCTGCCATTTGCAAGGGGTGCTCCCCCTAGTCCCTGAGGTGATACCTTAGCCTCTATAATTCGGGCCTCCAAGGATACTGGACAGCCCTTGTTTATGCATTTGGGCATTCGGCCCACAGTTCCGATTTTAAACAATCAGGACTGTGACCAACCTATTGAAGCCCAACACCAGAGCCTAAGATCGATCCTCGATCAGTTTGGTGACATATTCAAGGAACCGAACCAGTTACCTCCACCCCGGGCCCATGACCATCAGATACCCCTCTTACCCGAATCCAAACCAGCCAATGTGAGGCCATATAGATACCCTTATTTCCAAAAGCTGGAAATTGAGAAGGCAGTAAAAGAGCTACTGGACAAAGGGCATATACAGACCAGCACCAGCCCGTTTTCATCCCCCGTACTCCTAGTGAAGAAGAAAGATGGTAGTTGGCGGTTTTGCGTAGATTACTGGGCCCTGAACCAGATTACAGTGAAGGACAAGTTCCCAATACCTCTCATTGACGAACTGCTGGACGAGTTAGGGGAAGCACAAGTGTTCTCCAAACTGGACCTGCGGTCCGGGTATCATCAGATCCGGGTTCACCAGGCTGATATCCACAAGACAGCCTTTAGGACCCACGATGGCCACTATGAGTTTCTGGTTATGCCGTTTGGTCTTACCAACGCCCCCTCCACCTTTCAGGCCCTCATGAATGACATCTTCAGGCCTTTCTTAAGGCAATTTATTCTGGTATTTTTCGATGACATCTTGGTTTACAGCAAGGATTGGGGCACCCATATGAAACATCTCAAACTTACCCTCACAATTCTGAGAGAGCACTAGTTGCATGCCAAATTGGCAAAGTGCTCCTTTGGACAAAGACAGATTCGGTACTTAGGCCATGTGGTTGCTGCAGGCCAGGTCATGGCAGACCCAGAAAAGATAGGTGCCATCCAAAATTGGCCCAAGTCCACCACTGTAAAGGCTCTCAGGGGTATTATAGGCGCTTCATTAAGGGGTATGGGCTTATGGCCGCCCCTCTAACACGCCTGTTAAAGAAGGATTCGTTTGGGTGGGCTGATGATGCCCAACGGGCCTTTGAAGACTTAAAGACAGCAGTCTCTAGCCCTCCAGTCCTCACTCTTCCGGATTTCTCTCAACCCTTTGAGATAGAGTGTGATGCATCGGGTGTCGGAGTGGGGGCCGTTCTGATGCAGAAGGGGCAACCCATTGCTTATTTCAGCAAAGCTCTCTCAGCAGCCCACCAAAATCAGTCCACCTATGTCAAGGAAATGATGGCCATGGTAATGGCAGTACAGAAATGGCGTGCATACCTATTGGGACGCCAATTTATCATCAGGACAGACCAAAGAAGTTTGAAGTACATAGCAGAACAAAGGGTGCACACCCCGGAGCAGCAAAAATGGCTTAGTAAACTAATGGGATTTGACTACCACATCGAGTATAAACCTGGGCCTGCCAACAAAGTAGCTGATGCCTTATCACGGGTAGAAGAGCTGACCCAACTAACCTGCTCTCAGCCCAGTTTTCCCTTATTTGAAGCTATACGGCAAGAAGCCAGATCTTATCCACAGCTGCAAGACATTAGGGAAAGGTGGAAAAGTGACCCTTCTCAGGTTCCGGGTTACCAAATTGTGGGGCTTGATCTTTTCTTCAAGGGTAGGTTTGTGGTTGCTCCAAATTCCACCCACAAAACTGAACTGCTAAGTTTGTTTCATGATTCCGCTTTGGGAGGAGATTCAGGGGTGCTATGGACCCTAAAAAGACTCAGCAGCCACTACCATTGGGTAGGAATGCACAAGGATGTGTTGCACTATGTATCAGAATGCCCAACTTGCCAACAGCAGAAATACTCCTCACAGTCACCCGCGGGCCTTCTACAACCCCTCAAGATTCCAGAGCAAGTGTGGGAAGACCTCTCCATGGATTTCATCACAGGACTCCCTCGTTCTGCAGGAAAAGAGGTCATCATGGTAGTGGTTGACCGCCTCACCAAGTATAGCCATTTCTCTGCTTTGCCTCACCCTTACACTGCAGCGATGGTGGCCGACATTTTCATACGGGACGTGGCGAAACTGCATGGAACACCAAGATCCATTGTCTCGGACCGTGACCCTGTCTTCCTAAGTTCATTTTGGAAGGAGTACTTCAGATTGCAAGGAACCCGACTACACCCATCCACCAGCTATCACCCGCAAACTGATGGACAGACTGAAGTCATTAATCGATGCTTAGAATCCTACCTTAGATGCTTCATTGGGGAGAAGCCTAGACAATGGGCTCACTGGCTTCCGTGGGCAGAATACTGGTACAACTCAACTTATCAGTCAGCTGCATGGATGACACCTTTCAAGGCCCTATATGGCAGAGAACCCCCTCCCATATTACCCTATGAATATGGGTCGTCCAAGGTGGCAGAAGTAGAGACTCGCCTACTGGAAAGAGACGAGATTCTTAGACTGCTCAAGGCCAATTTGACAAAGGCCCAGCAACGAATGAAGATCAGCTATGACTCTCACCACCGCCCATTAGAGTTTCAGGTGGGTGATTTTGTCTACCTTAAGCTCCAACCTTACCGCCAGGTCTCAGTGGTAAGACGGGCTTGGCACAAGCTAGCTCCTAGGTATTATGGGCCCTACAAGGTGCTGGAAAGAGTGGGCCTTGTTGCTTACAGATTGGACCTCCCTACTACCTCGAAGCTTCATCCAGTGTTTCACATCTCTCTTCTCAAGAAGGCTGTGGGAAATCATACTCCTACCTCATCTAGCTTACCCCAATTCACTGAAGAAGGGGACATTTACACAGAGCCCATCAAAATTGTGGATTTTCGATGGGTCCGACGAGGTGGGCAGGTTGTACCAGAAGCCAAGGTAGAATGGGCCGGGCTGCCCCCAGAAGACGCCACTTGGGAACCTTATCTCAGGCTGAATGAGAGGTTCCCGAACCTAGACCTTGAGGGCAAGGTCAATGCTAAGGAGGGAGGAATTGTTGGGGACCCAAATACCTTCCCCTAACCCAACACAGGGAGTGGAGCAGGCCACTACCCATCAGCAGTACTCAAGGAAGCAGAAAGGAAAGGCGACAGAGCCTCAGGGACAGGCAACAGAGCTTCAGGGACAAGCAACAGAGCCTCAGAATTAGTTACACACAGAGAGGGTGATTCTGTCGACAGAAGATATTCCCTCCATGATATTTCCCAGAGTTTGTTATCAGTTAGTTATTCTGCCAATCAGAGGATATTCCTTCTATGATTACACCTGTAGGCTAGATATATAAGGCCCTACTCTTTTAAAGAAGGAATAAATGAATATCCCCTGTTTTTCTCTTTCACTGCATCCCTCTCTTCCTACCTTCCCTTCTCTTCTTCCTCCCCATTTTCTGTTTCAGGAGGTTAAGCCACCCTCGAAGGGGCTTCCGAGGTGAGCGGTATCTCACCAGACTCCATCCTAAAGGAAAGTTCACTACAAAGATGGCACACTGGCTAATTTCTAGGGAGCATGTGGATTGCATCTTAGGTTCTAGTGGATAGAAAAGATCTGGAGTCTTCAATGTACCTAAAGTCAAATTATTTTTGAGTTTATTTCTTAAAAACAGGTTACTGACTAACTAACTCTCTTTTGAAAAGAAGAGGCATGGACGTTAGTTTTAATTGTGACGAGTGCAGGGAAGTGGAAGACACCAAGCATTTTTTTTTTTCAGGTGCCCTGTTGCTAAGCAAATTTGGTTAATCCTGGTCTTAATGTTCCTACGCTGGATTCTAGCAATACAAGTATTGTAGACTAGGGGGAGAATTTGTGCCTTCTTAATGGGGCATCATCAAATAGAATTTTACCTATGGATGTGGCCTTAATCCTTTGTTGTTTGTGGAAGACATGGCAACATCAGAAGGGTAATTGAGTGCTGTCATGAGGTTTGTGAAGGGCTCAAGTTGAATGTGCATTACTCCTATGCTTTTAGAGGCAGACATGGCAATGGACTGGCTAGCTAACTATGGACGTTTGAACCTATCTAGATATTAGAGGAAAAGATGATTCAGATATTACCCTCTTCAAGGCATAAGCATAGTTTTCAAGGCGCCAAGGCGAGGCTAGGCGACCAAGGGGCGCCTAGGCCTTGCCTAGGAGATTAAATCAGAAAATAGTAAGCTTACGTGTTTCTACCCTTCATGAGCTAGTAAGAACTGAAGAGGGCATAGCCCCTGTGTTTTACCAAGAAAAGAAAGAGAACTTGAGGAGAAAACAGCAAGGCAGAACCCTGTTTTAGACCAAAAAAAGAAAAAAAGAACAAGGGGCTCCACTGCTGTTTTAGACCAAGAAAAACTAGGGAAACACTAAGAAAATGAAAAGAAGGGGGCAGAGCCCCTGTTTCAGATCACCAGTGAAGAGGAAAAATTGATGAAGAAACTCTGAGAAATGAAGAAGAGAAGGGGGTGGAACCCCTGTTCCAGATTACCATCGAGGATGACAAAAGTGCATGTAAAAGGGTGAAAGTTTTGTAGGAAAATGAAGAAGAAACAAAGGGAGCGGAGCCTCTGTTTGATTCCAAATAGAATCATGCAAAAAACGTGTGAAAAGACAAAAAAAAAGGAAGAACCAACAAAAAGGAAGAAAAAAAGGCTGAAAATGAAGAGGGTAGGAGGAAGAAAAGGCGGATTGAAAGCTGAGAAGAAGAAGATGATTCATTTGACTACCTGGCATATTCGAAGTTGTTTAGACTTCTTGTTGGTTATGCAGCATTGCAGCAACAGTTGGAGTTGGACTGTGTTTGAAGCACTAAAAAGACAGCACTCTTCTTCTAATAAAAAGAGTGATAATGTGTGATGGGTTCTATTTTAATAACAAAAACTAACCAATAAAAACTATTTGCAGCAAAAGAAAAGTAAAAAACAATATAAAATATTAAAGGATTAATGTATTAAAAGATGTATTAATGTGTCTTGCATCTAGTCTAGGCGTGCGCCTTGGAGTTAAGTGCCTGCCTAGTCGCCTAGGTGTGCGCCTAACTGACTGGGCGTGCACCTTATACAAACTTTGCATGGCGTCTAGGCGAGGCGAAGTTTGAAAACCGCCTAGGCGCCTAGGCGTCGCCTTGACAACTATGGGCATAAGATGTAGGTAGGAGGGAATATACCCACTCCTAACAACAGGTTCACATTTTAAGAGGATTGGGGCGTTCCTTATGACCTTATAAGCAAAGACAGAGGGATGAAAGAAGGCTTAATTGTGTGGTGGCCAGAAATCTTTGGCAGTTCTTTCTCGATTCCTCAGTTGGAGGCAAAGTCATCTGGACTCCCCCTCATTCTGGTATAGAGTTATCAACTCTTGACAAGGGCTAAAGATGATTTCGGGTAAGAGAGGAAGCTGTTTCTAGAAAGCAGTTGTTCATGCTGTTATGTGGAATATCTGGGAAGAAAGAAATAGGAGGTTATTTGAGGAGAGCTACTCCTCCTTGGAGGCTCTTCGAGATTGCATTCTGGCCAACATTAGTAGCTGGATGGTGAATAGAAAAATCTTTGAGGGTATCAGTCGGAATGACATACATAGTAACTGGCCTGTTCTACTATCAACCTCTCCTTTTCACCCTCAACCTCCTTATAATCACCTCAAGACAAGGCTGAATTTATTTTAAACTTCAATGGCAGTTTTAGGAGAGCCATTGTTAGGCCCAGTGGAGGAGAAGAGCCACACGGTGTAGACCAGGCCCATCAGGCCCAGGCGCCAGTCCATAAAAGTCAAAGGATCACGTGAGTGACACTACCCATCACCCATGTGTATAACCGACGGCCACGTTTGTTAAATTGATTATGTACTGAGAGCATGCACTGAGAGTGTCAGAGTCGGTTAGAGGGCAGCTGGCCATTTGCTATATAGGCCATTTTCTTAAATACATGAAGCGAAGAATCATTGAGATATTCTTTACTTTCTTCCTCTCTTTTCTCTCTCTCTTTCTCTCGTCTCCTACCTCTCATCCATTTCAGGAGGGCGAGCTCCCTCGAAACAGCTCACTAACCTTCACACAGTAGCGTGGTTTATCAACTGGTATCATAGCCTTGCTGTGATGCCATCCACCAGAGTGTCATCAGCCGAAGAACGGATCAACCGAGTAGAAGGAGAAGTTCGGTAGACTACCAATGAACTGAGAGAAATCAAAGAAACTCTCTCAACATTGGTAGGCTAGTTCGAACGGATGTTAGCAGCTCCTAGATCCACGGAGACTGAAGGGTCCAGCAGTAGTGGCGTTTGAGTTTCCTCTGTATTCAGGTGATGATCCCACCCCTTGGATTTACCGAGCCGAACGGTACTTTGAGTTCCATGAGACCCCGGCGGATCAGAGGGTCTCCATTGCCGCCATACATACGGATGGTGAAGCCATCATGTGGTACCATAAGACCCACCCCCAAACCACTTGGTTGGACCTTACTGAAGCTTTATGTGTGAGGATCGACCCCTCTGGATGTGAAAACTTCCATGAGTCTCTCTCTCGGATGAGACGAACAGGAACGGTGAGGGAATACCACCCGGATTCATGGCTGGCCGGAGGCTGCACTGGTTGGGTGCTTCATAGGGGGACTGAGAGAAGACATACGATTAGAGGTGAATACCATGCAGCCTACGACCTTGATGGCAGCAGTTGGGCTGGCCAAGCTTCAGGAGGAGAGATTGGACCAACTTAAGAAGTTGGCCTCTACTTCTTAATGGGCCTCAGGTGGGCCTGACTCAGAAGGGACCTTACCTCAAGGTGGAATCGAGACTTGGGCCTCTACTTCCAACCCCGGTTACTCCTAAACCAGTACCCCTACCAGCCCTGTCGAACAGAAGACCAGGAGCAATGACCCTCTCGTATCGGAAGCTATCCTAGACAGAAATGCAGGCCCGCAGGGAGAAGGGCCTCTATTACAATTGCGACGAAAAATTCGTCCCAGGCCACAAATGCAAAGCCCAACAGGTATTTCTTCTACAAGTAGAAGGAGAGGATGACTATGAGACCCAAACCAGTGACCCAAAGGTTCAACAAATGGAGGTTATTCTAGAAGTAGAGTACTGTGTTATATCACTTCAGGCTCTAGTTGGATACCAGGCCCCGAGGACCATGCGAGTGCAAGGTTTCATTTCAAGGAAGAGAGTGGCTGTCTTAATTGACAGTGGTAGCTCTCTAAATTTTATTACTCTGCAGCTGGCCTGGCAACTTGGGTTAGTGATAGAACCTGTCTCCCCGTTTGTAGTGAATGTCGCCAATGGCCATCAAATCTCTTGTGATGGTAGGTGCAAGTCAGTAGAGTTGAAGATCCAGGGGTACCAATTTCACGTGGATTTACACCCGTTAGTATTCACTGGGGCAGACATTGTCTTGGGTATACAATGGCTTCGGTTGCTAGGCCCGGTGGTATGTAATTGGGCCGACTTGACAATGCAGTTCAGTTATGAAGGGAACTCCTACCTGCTAAAGGGGATTAAGGCTCAGCCCATAACTGCTGACAGCCTACAGGTGGTTCTCAAGACCTGTCAACAAGAATCCATTCCATAACTGATGAGCATGGGCTTTAGGCCTACTGGGCCCATTCCACTCACAGGAGACACTACCCACACCCCAAGCCAAGCCCAACAGCTCCAGCTCTTGCTGCAGTCCTATTCTGATATCTTCCAAGAACCAACCTCATTACCACCCACCAGGGACCATAACCATCGGATTCCTATCCAGCTCGGAGCCCCACCCGCCAATGTCAGACCCTACCACTACCCCCATTATCAGAGGGTAGAGGTGGAACGTATGGTGACGGAACTGTTACACGAAGGATTCATCAAGCCCAGCAGCCCCTTTTCCTCCCCAGTGTTTTTGGTAAGAAAGAAGGATGGGAGCTGGAGGTTCTATGTGGACTATAGGGCCTTGAACCACATCACGGTCAAGGACAGGCATCCCATACCCTTGATTGAGGAGCTATTTGATGAGTTGGGCCGAGCTAAATACTTCTCTAAGATGGATCTGCAATCAGGTTACCACCAGATCCGGGTCCACCCCGAAGACATTCACAAAACGGCTTTCAGGATCTCCGACTGACAGTTTGAGTTCCTAGTGATGCCTTTTGGGCTGACTAATGCTCCCTCTTCATTCTAGCACCTCATGAACAGGATTTTCAAGCCTTATCTGTGCATATTTGTCCTAGTATTTTTCGATGACATACTCATCTACAGCTCTAGTTGGGCTTCCCATTTGGAACATTTACAGTGTGTATTGGACCTTCTACGGCAGCATCAGTTGTTCGCAAGTCTTCAAAATGCTTGTTTGGGCTCACTCAAGTCAGTTACTTGGGTCATATTATTTCTGGAGGACAGGTTTACACAGACCCAGAGAAGATTAGTTGTATGACTTCTTGGGCCCGCCCCAGCTCTCCACGCGCTCTCAAGGGGTGCCTTGGGCTGATGGGTTATTACTGTCGGTTCATTAAGGGGTATGGAATTCTTGCCGCTCCCCTCACATGGCTATTGAAGAAGCACTCATTTGTATGGGATCAACAAGCTGAAGAAGCATTTCAGGCCCTCGAGGACGTAGTAACCACACCACCAACATTGGTCCTTCCAAACTTCGATTTGGAGTTTGTAGTAGAGGCTGATGCCTCAGGTAAGGGGATTGGAGCTGTGTTAATGCAACAAGGCAGAGGCCCTTAGCCTATTTCAGCAAGGCCCTTTCAGCCTAGGCCCAAGCCAAGTCCACTTATGAGAAGGAGCTCATGGCCATTGCCTTGGCAGTCCAAAGATGGCGGGCCTATCTATTGGGCCGAAGGTTTACTGTCAGGATGGACCACCGCAACATTAAACATTTGTTGGAGCAACGAGTTTTGGGCCCAGATCAGCATAAATGGGCCTACAAACTAATGGGATTTGACTTTGCAATCAAATACAAATCTGGGGCTTCTAATGCAATAGCAGATGCACTCTCTAGAGCTGGTGAGTTTAGCTTGATGGACCTTTCACAACTGACATATCCGTTATCTTCCCAATTGAAACAGGAAGCCCATGATGATCCTCACTTAGTTCAAATACGGGCCCAGATCATTGAGGATGCAACACGGGTCCCAGGCTAACTGTCCGGAACGACATACTCTTCTACAAGGGCCGAATGGTGGTTTCTCGGGAATCCAAGCATCTCCAGGAGCTGCTTGAACTCTTCCATAGTTTGGCCCAAGGGGGACACTCTGGAGCTCTCCGCACCTACAAACGCTTGGCAGCCCATTATTATTGGAAGGGTATGAAAAAGATGGTGCAAGAATTTGTGGCCCGTTGTACTATTTGCCAGCAGCAGAAATATAGCACACAGACTCCGGCTAGGTTGTTGCAACCTCTACCTATTCCAGATCAGGTATGGGACGAAGTCAGTATGGACTTTATAACTAGACTGCTCACATCCCAAGGGAAATCAGTGGTGTTGGTGGTGGTGGATTGACTCAGTAAATATGCTCACTTCATCAGCCTCTCACGTCCCTATTCAGCATCTACAGTGACCCAAGCCTACATCCGGGAGGTAGCCAAACCGCACGGGACACCACATTCCATATTAATGGATCGGGACCCCCTCTTCATGAGTGCCTTCTGGAAGGCTTATTTCACAGTTCAAGGGGTTCAGATGTTGCATTCTACCAACTACCATCCACAGACGGATGGACAATCCAAAATCGTCAACCGTTGCTTGGAGACGTACCTAAGGTGCTTTGTGGGTGATAGGCCCAACAGTGGGCCCAGTGGCTGCTCTGAGCTGAATACTGGTATAACACCACGTTCCAGGTTTCAGCCGGGACGACACCCTTTAAGGGTGTTATACGGTTATGAATTCCCTTCCATTCTTCCGTATGAGCTGGGTACCTCATTTGTTGGAGAGGTGGAAACACAGTTACAAGCCCGGGACAATACTATTAAACTCCTCAAATTCCACCTACACCAGGCCCAGCAACGAATGAAGTTAGCCTATGACAAGAAACATCGAGAGTTGGAGTTCTCAGTTGGAGATTGGGTTTATCTGTGGCTCCAACCCTATAGACAGACCTCCCTGGCGAGAAGGCATCCCAGAAACTGTCTCCTAGGTACTTCGACCCATTTCAGGTGGCAGAGCGAATTGGGCTTGTGGCTTACCGTCTCCACTTACCTGTCGGGTGCCAACTGCACCCCGTCTTCCACGTCAGCCTCCTGAAGCCATGCCTGGCTTCCACCGATGTTACCAGTTCCACCCTTCTGCAATTCACAGAGGAAGGGGAGGTGATGTTTGAGCCTCTAATAATCAGAGATCTACGTTGGGTTCGCAGGGATGGTAAGGTCTTTAAACAAGCACTTGTCGTGTGGTGTGGTTTACCTCAGGAAGATGCCGCATGGGAAGATTATGAACAATTGCATCACCAGTTCCCTATGCTTGACCTTGAGGACAAGGTCATTCTTGAAGGAGACGAGAATGTTAGGTCCAGTGGAGGAGAAGAGCCACATGGTGCGGACCAGGCCCATCAGGCCCAGGCGCCAGTCCATAACAGTCCAAGGATCCCGCGAGTGACACCACCCATCACCCTTGTGTATAACCGATGACCACGTTTGTGAAATTGATTATGCACTCAGAGCATGCACTGAGAGTGTCAGAGTCGGTTAGAGGGCAGCTGGCCATTTGCTATATAGGCCATTTTCTGAAATACGTGAAGCAAAGAATCATTGAGATATTCCTTACTTTCTTCCTCTCTCTCTCTCTCTCTCTCTCTCTCGTCTCCTACCTCTCATCCATTTCAGGAGGGCGAGCTCCCTCGAAACAGCTCACTAACCTTCACACAGCAGTGGGGTTTATCAGCCACTGACAGATCAAAGGCTGGAATTGGAGGACTGATTCAAAGAGCAAATGGAGATTTGATTTGGGCGTATAGTAGTCCAGCCAAGGCAGAAGATGCTTCTGATGCCGAGGCAAGGGCCCTCCTGGAAGGCCTCAGAATTGCCAAATCACAGCAGCTCAGCTGCATTGCAGTGGAAGGTTATTAACTGGGCTTCGGGACAGATTCTAGACCCGTGGAAACTATCCCATCTGTTGTTAGAAATCAGGGAGCTTGCCTCTTATTTATACTGGAGCTTTAGATGGATTTGTAGAGAATTAAATCATGTGTTGATAATCTAGCTAAATCTGGGCTGGGAAGGGATTTTTTGTATAGCTCGAATACGCTGCCTTCCTAGAGGGCAGTCTCTTTGATTTTGTTGTGCTTATTAAAAGGCTTGTACATCTCCCCCTTTTTGAATACTTAATGATTTCAGTTATCTTCTCTCAAAAGAAAAAAAAAAGACGGAGAGGGATGAAGCTCTGCTACATAGGAACTTGAAGAAAGATATAGAAGAAAGCCCTTTTGGATTCATTCATCCAAATTTGACTATTATTAACCTCAGGGGAAATGAAATATCCTTTAAGGTTGTGAAGAAGAAAAACAACTTGGATACCTACCCTCTTAGTCTTTTATGTTCCCAAGGGAACCCAAGTTCCTAGATTGAACATGGAAAGTGACATGGGCATGCTTACCTATTTCAAAAGAATATTGCAGAGTATATCTAGTGTCCATATGGTATCTGGTGTCATATTGGGTATACAGGTACCATGTATCATAGAAATGCCTACTTATCTCTTTAGTCACCCTTTGTTCATGGGTTAATTCCAGCCTCCAAACCCTTGCCACCTATACAGAATAATATCTTTTTTAGGCTTTTATTTAAATTAAAAATAGCAACTGTAGTAATAGTGAATACTGCTCCAGGAAAACAACACAAAGTGTGCATTGTAGGGCTAACATGGACAGAACTGTGGCTTATCCATTAAATTCTTGTTTGGTGGACAGTTTGGATGAGCCAAATATTTATCCCATCTGAAGAAATAGGCAGGATTGGGGGAGATTACTCAAGTTGAGCCTTTGGAATCGAACCATCAACCTATGATCTGATCATGAGAAACCAAGTGAACATAACAAAGAGAGACAAGCTGGTTAGATGAGGAATGGCTTACAATAACGGGATTATGGTTTGAAACTTGAAAGTAGCTCAAATTAGTGATAGAACCTTATAGTGGCATGTTTGATCCTGGTACAACCCAGTTTGACCTAGCAGTCCAGATCTGTCCCTAAAACACTGGTTGTCTTTGGTGAGAAACAGATTAAGGGCTGTGAGACTTGGGCTCATGTCCACATTTGGAACCTTACTCCCATCATTAAACCAAAGACTTTCTCCTTTATAGTTTATTAGAAGCATTCATACACATGGTAGTGAATTGCTTTATGCTAAAATGGTAGTGAAATTTAATGCATCAAAGCACATATGTGCTAGTGAAATTCAATATGTGTGTTTATTTTACATGTCTACCCACCATTTATCTTGCCAGTCTACTTAAAAACATGTTGATACTATGTTGTGATTAAAAATTTCTTGAAGTGCATGAGCAATGAATTGCAATCCTCATAGGTGGTTAGTGAAGTGGATCATATCTTTGGTTCCCCATCAGACTTGATATTTTCTTAATCCCGTTAAATGGTTTCTTTATTTCTTTCTTTGTTTTGTAATTAATGATTAAATAACTTTACAATCCCATGCTTTTGGTCTTTTTAGTGGGTAAACTAGATAATGTTCATGTTCTGATGTCTGTCCATTTTTAGTTTCAAAGTGAAACATATGAGAATATTTTCTGATTGAAAAGGAAAAACATCTGGGCATATTTTTACTCCTTCCCCATTCTGTAGCATTGTAGTTGTTGGCATGTAGCCTTATCCCTGTTGGCCAGTATTATATTTGATTTTCTTGGAGAGCATGTGTTAACATATATTCTAATTAAACTCTTTGGTTTGTACAGAGCAATGTGAAAAAGACAAGGCCCGTGTTCTTGTGCACTGCATGTCAGGGAAAAATAGGTCAATTCTTATCATTCTTGGGTGACGTGATCTTGATTGCTTATTCTTGTTTAGCAGAATTATCATTATGCAGGCTATTACAGGTCACCTGCTATTGTAATAGCATACTTGATGAAATGTAAAGGATGGAGACTTGCTCAAAGCTATCAGTGGGTGAAAGATCGAAGGCCATCTGTTGATTTAACATCAGGTTTTTATACACTTCAGCATACTGACTTATTTCTCTATGATATATTCATAAGGCTGGAAATGGAATTATGGAACCAAAAACAGGATTGCAGAAGCGCACTACTTTCATTATTACTACTGTTATTATCATTATCATTATTACTATTGTTATTGTTACTACTATTGTCTGTGAAGGATGGTAACATGCTTTAGGGGCTAGAAGACATTAAACAAATTATGGCATCTAACCACCTTAACAAGCAATCAATTAGAGTAGTGCAGAAACTGTATAGACCAAAAAAAAAAAAAAACAGTAGGACTAGTACGCCAATTAGAGTTAAACCAGCATACTGGTTACTATAGAAAGACAGCACTACCTACAAAGGCATCCCTGGTTCTAACATTAAAAACTGAAAATACTGAGCTGATAGCTGCAGCTTTGGTGTCCAAGCCGAGTGATAGTTTTGATTTTTTTTTTTTTTAGAAAAGATAGTCATTGCTAAGGAATAATTTAAAAGGTAGGGGTGCAACTTGGGCGGGCTTGAGTTGGGATGTTCTAAAATTTGAATGGACCCGGTCCAGAAACCTGGGCCTGATGCAGTGTAAAATTTTCAAATCAGGTACCCAACTTTCACCCCTATTAAAAGGTGGAAATTACATACCAACTGTGTATGTGCATGTCTGTGAACGCAGAAATACTTGAGTGCCTTATTTTTTGGGGTACAGAAATACTTTATTGTTGCCTGTCTAATCACTAAGGAATGGAAATCTTTATATGTAACTTGTCTTTCATTCTTTCACTATCTCTGGTAAAAACAATGTAAATAAATATCAGAGCTTGCTAACCTCAGAGCTTATTCTGAACAAGGCAGTAACTATTTGGGTAATTTGACTTCAACATCCTGATTCGGTTGGATTTGGCTCTGCATTCCACACTGAAAGCTTTTCAAATCGATCTCACTAAATAGAGATGATCTTTATGTAGAGAATGCAACTTTCAGAAATTGTCAAGGCTCTCAGCGTCAATGCCTTACACTTTGTGACATATCATGATGTGGGTATTACCTTTTTAGTTGAGTTTCACCGAGTAAATGTAAGTGGAAGTCATAGTTGCCAAGATGTAACAGTTAGAGTGTGTAGTCACCTAGGCACCTAAGATATGGAATAAGATAAAAAAAAGCTTTATTCTAGGTTAACCTCTAGTTCTATATACTATCCAGCAAGCATATAAATTGAAAATAGTAATTCTTTTTGTTAGATAATAATGAGTTTCACATGAAGACATGGTAAAACTTCATACCCTGAATAAAGTAATAGCATTTTGAACATACTACTATGACATTTTGTACTCAATATTAGAGTATAATAAGTATTTAATAATGCAATTTCCTGTCAAGAAGTTACTAGCAACTAGAGACTGTACTTTTTAGTAATAAAACATGGATAACTACACCAAAAAAAAAGAAGGAAAATAAAAGAAAAAGACAAAAATGTTCTCTCTCTCTCTCTCTCTCTCTCTCTCTCTCTTTCTCTTCCCTCCCTCCCTCCCTCAGAACTTTTGGATCCTTCATATCATAAAATGCTAGAATAAAACAAAAGCAACAAATGCACACACACACACACACGTAATGATAATATCAATTAACACTACCAATAAGATGCATCTGTAGTGATATATTATAATAAGGTGTCCACCCCTTGTTTTGTTTTTTTTTTCCTCCCAAGTGGTCACTTTGTTGCCTACATGGATAGCTTTTTTAACTCTTACATTTAGAGTAAGGTGCCTACTGCCTCTACAAGGGCACTGAGGTGATGCTGAGGCTGGTGCCAAGGCCATGCCTCGAGTCCTTGACAACTATGTTAGGACTTAGGAGATCCCGAAGTCTGATGAGCCATTGAGGTTTGGGACAGCCTGAGATGTCATGTCTTTATACATGTAATAGAAAAGTTGTGGGATCCACCACTTGTACTCAAGGTTTAAAATATCGTAACGTATTGGCCGATAGGTACAGTTCCGATAAAAACCTGATACATGGAACGTGTATAAATTATCTGTTCCGTTTTTTTTTTTTTTTTTTTTTTTTGTATGTATGTATCAGCCGATACAAGCCCGTATCGGTCTGTTTCAGATATGTATTGGATGATATGAGCCCGAAACAGGCCGATACAAACCGAATCGTTTCGGTTCCCCTTCTTCCATTAATTTGGTTAATGTATATTTAATACCGAATCTCTCTCATTAATGTAGTTTCATACTCTTATATTTATGTCTAATTTCTCCATTAATTAGTCCTATATTTAAAGCAAATTTAAATTCAAATTTGAATTTTAGCGCTTAATTCCATTTCTGCCATTAATTAGTCCTATATTTATCTCTCTCTCATTAATTTTGTTTTGTTAGTATCTACAAATATTAACAATAGCAAGACTTGAACCTTGGTCACTAGATTTTGACACCCATAACTTTGCCACTAAGCCACTCCGATTTGTTTGTTATAATTATATACATTTTTAGTTTTAAGTAAATTTCATCTTTTCTTAGTGGTGCTTATTAATAAATGCTGAAATTAATTATTAAAATTTATATACTAATAAATATTAAGATAAATTATATTGATTATTTGAAAGTTGATGTGTATACATTCACATTTTAGTTTTTTTTTTTTTTTTTTTTTGCTTTTTTCACATTTTAGTTATCCCATCATTTTTCAATGGTTATTAATTATATCTTGTTATGTCACATTTTATATAAACATTAAATTATGTTTTTTTACATTTAAATAACTTATTTACAATCATATAAAACTTGTAAGTATTGTTACTAATATATTTTTTATGATTTATTTGAATTTCTTATTATATTTATGCGTATCTTGATTTTTCGTCTGTATCTTTGCATATCTAAAACGTATCCTGATACATTTCTTAAAATTGTCTTTCCAATACACCTTGCATTTCCGATACTTTAAACCTTACTTGTACTATGGTTATTCTCTTGATATGTTATTTTCTGTTTGACTTTATTTCCATAACAACATAATACATCCATGGTTTAGATCCTTTGTTCATGTTGGTGGGACATGTTCAATTAGCAGCCCCATCTTGCATGATTTTCAGTCACCGTCACCTTGAAGCTTAATTATTATTATTATTATTATTATTATTATTATTATTGTTATTGTTATTATTATTATTTTCATTTATATTATGTATTGTTCCCGAGTTCTGACATCTCTGTCTGTGAATTGTAGCTGTACACCAGCAGTTGCAGGAATATGAGCAGAAAATATTTGGAGCAATTGAGAATGCCCCAACCCTGCCAGTTTTCCCTCTGTGCTATTCATCACAACTGGCTTTCAACTTCCCAAAGACTATTGACCCTGTTCCTGTGCCTACTTTCAACATGACTACTACAACATTCATTTTTGACCGTCCAGCCTTGAATATTCCTCCTCATGAGTTCACATTTGGAGCTGGTCTGAATGAAAAGAAAATGCTTGATATAGGCAGCAGCCTTCCGAATGGGAATGATACCACAATGGATGGCTCCTAATTTTGTACCTTTTTGGCAGTATCATCCTTTATAAAGAAGAAGAGCCCCAATCAACGAGCTTGCATAATAAAATTTGGGTACGAGAAATGGAGGGAAAAAAGGTTACCCCTGTTTGTGTGTCAGATTTGAATATTAAAAGTTTAAATCCTCCCCCACATTATGCCATGTTTTGGGTGTCAAGTGTTGTGGAAGTGCAACATCTCAGTCACTGATTGTCTTTTTTCTCTGTACGAGATGATTATACTGGAAGGGGCTTTTGTTTAGCTATTAATTATAGTATGTGCCAAGTACAAAAACAAATATAATGAAGCTGGTATTTTTGTATTGTAAATATACAGATTGAGACAGGCTCATACTTAATATATAATCTTAGTAGGATGCTTAATACAATGGACCTCTGTTTGTATGGAATGCCAAACTACGACAAATGAAAGGTTTATTCAATCACGCGTCATTTCAACAGTGTGGGTGATCCAGCTAAGGTTCAAAATATCGATATGCCCAATATGCTAGTATGGGTGTATCGGGCGAATCGTTATTATTTTTTTTATTTTTTTTTTCTGAAACCGGTTCAGGGGGTCAGTTTAGGGCTCTTCTACCCCCTGAAGCGGTCAGACTCCCCATACACCCACTATAGGGGCGTATTGGTGGGGTTTCAGAACAATATATTGGCCGATATCTATCGATACTTTGAACCTTGGATCTAGCGGCCTGGGAATTGCACAATTGCAAATAAAAAATCTCTATTGGCATCACATCTTAGGCATCCTTTATAGTCTCACTCTCTCTTTCCGGCATCCTTTCTATTCTCTCTCTTTCCCCTCAGTCGCTAACTCCTTGTAATTTCTGTCTTTTCAAACTCAGGCGGTGCACTGCATAGGCCATGGGGTAAAAAATCAGGAATGCACTAGTCCATTCATGGGTGATCGGTCAAAAGCGTACAAGCTTTGGCATGGTGGGTTATCAAAAACTTAAGCCCTGTTCATTTTTCGGTTAAGTTACTTATTCAGATTTCAGGTAAGTCTCTTTTCTTTTTTTGGTTTTTAACTTCTGTATAAGGGATATTTTTGTTTCATTAATTTTAATTCTTTCCTTTTAGGTGGAGAAATAACTTATCCGAGAAAAGGATAAGAATTTTTTAGATAAATGATCAAAAAATTTATCCAAAAAAAAAGTGCCGTTACCGTGGATCTTTCGCTTATCTGAGGAAAGTATAAAAAAGTTGACCAACTTCTTATCAAACTTAAAATAAAGGGACCATTAATGTTATGTAAAACTCATGTACGTCTGAGGGTAGAAATATGCATACAAACAATTGCATGCATAGGCTATTAGACTTGCAGGGGGGCTTCTTTTGTGTCTGTGCGTGTTAGAGAACTTATGGTGATGTTTGTGCTATGCTTGCCACGTGGAAAGAAATATCCATTTGCACATCTGGCTTTCTTTTTAATCATAACACGCTTTCCAAGCTAAACTGTTAAGTTCCTTCCCTATTTATATGAATTGAATGTCTTCCATATCATTAACTAAATTATTTAGACTGCCCCTGTGTATCTGGTCAACCCAGTTCTTCTGTGTATCCACCGGTGTGATCTTTGGAGCTTTTATCAATCTTTTCTGTCCCAAGCTTTTAGCAATCTTTAGAGCTTCGTTCACTGCCTTCAGTTCTGCTTGCTGTCTGTTTGCAACAACACATTTGTCTGTGGCAGCATGTATCAAGTTATCATTTAAGACATACAATACATACTCAAAAGCCACTTTACTATATAATTCATTCATCTGTAAAAATTAGACATGGCCTCTGCTCAGGTGATGCTAGTTAAAAGTCTCCCAGCTTTTAATAGTTGAAAAGCAGAAAATAAATGATAAGAGAAAAAGGTCTTGGGTCTGTAGACTTGAATAGGGCTTTAAACTTGTCCCACGATTTAGCCTTTTGCCATTTCTTTTAGGGCCTGTTCGTTTTTTTTTTTTTTTTTGATTCTGAAAGAAGATAAAATTGATCAATGGGATTTTGGTTCCCATTAGTTAAGATATCCATGTTTTTTTTTCCTCCTCAGATTTATGTGGTGATACTCATCTCCTCCCAATTGGATAAGTAACTTTCCCATATGAAGGAAAAATTGTCAATACTTATGACTATAACAATCATTGTCTTATTTACTTTAGAAATAAAAAAACATGATTAAATGTGCTTACCCGACTAAATATTTTCCAAAAGACATTTACCCGGATAAATACATAAATAACTCACTGAAAAGAGAACTGGGCTTAAGGAAAATGTTATACTAATTTTGGAGAATCATAGGGTAAAAAATTTCTATTAGGCAAATGATAGACTGTAGAAAACACGGTAGAGCTTATGTTATGAGAAGGAATTATAACCGGCCAACCCCACTCGATCGTATCGGCATGGTTTAAATGAGTGGCTGAGGTTTTCCTATGTCCTATGATTCTCATTGTTTAATATGACGATCCATCCTTTTAATTATAATTGTTAACTGATTGATTGAAGGATCAAATTGTCTGTGACTCGTGCTACTGAAAATCCAAATTTAAATGGTTTTGCAGTTTCCACTTCGAACAGTGCTCAAAATCCTCTGCAGATCTACTCTTATCATCCGACTATCATGAAACACCACGTCAGTTGGTGAATTGGCCGGTTCAGTGTCCTCTGGTTATATTGAGGAGTTCACACAGCGCGTTTCTCACACCAACCTCATAGCATGTTTCAGCCGTACATCAGGAACATTTTTCATATTTATATGTTATTATTCATGAGAGATGTTCTCAATACATGGTGGAATGTAACTGGAAAGCGGGTGTATGGAGCAGATCCCAATTCTTATCCCTTGAAAGGATTCGAACCAAAACCGTCAGAATGGCCACATGGGCGACTCTTGTCACGATTAGTTAAGGCGTTCAACTCTACTATCCGTCTGCATTATGAATGTATGGTTAATGGTTGCACACCACGTCTTCAACTTGCCCTAGTTTATATACTTATCCATGGTGGTTGGTGGTTGACTAGATGCTTGCATTTGAGATTTCTCAATGAAATCCTCCGATTCATAATCATCATTAAACGTTGTTCCAACCATATAGGGTTGGTTACATAAATCTTGTTTGGCCATTTAGTTCTCTTCAATGCCATTTTCATTGTTAAATTATGGGCACTTAAATGATTTATTACTACTTTCATTGTTATTTTTTTCCCCCTTGAAGTCTGCCCCTCATTATTCAGGTTTCTTCAACTTGTAAGAGATCATTTCCTTTGACAGGTGTCATAGGTGGTTTTTAATGCATATGGTCAAACCCAAGGTTCAAAGTATCGAAAACTCATATTATAAAGGCAAATTTAAGAGACATATTGGGATACGCCTTGGATATGCATGGATATGGACGGAATATTAAGATACGCATGGAAATACATGGAAATGCTATAAATATTCTAGTAAATCATAAATAAACATCAATATCACTAAATACAACTTTACATGAATCACATAAAAATTCAATTATTATCTAAATTATCCAATTTTAAGTGTTAATGTGTTAGTAAACTAATTTTCGATTGTTATTATGAAATTTTTTAAATATTTTTTTTTCAATTATTATCTAATACAAGTATCCAATTAAACAAATAATAATCGCTTTCATATTTTTGAGGCCAAAATTATGTTGACATTCAAATTATAGATTATCATGTGAAATATATCAATGCCTTTTATTCTGCATTTTTTAAATATTTTTAAATATTACTAAAAATTCTTTTTAATTGTTTTAAATATTTTCCACGTGTTATTATCTAATCCAATTAAACAATTAACAATTATTGAATCAAATAATTATGTAAAATTTGTAATTGTTGAATCAAACAATTTTTTTTCTGTATTTTTTAAATAATTATTTATTTTTATTCAAATAATTACTTTTCATGTTTCATTCTAAAAATTAAACAAATATTTTTTTGAATGGCTCCATGGACATATATTATTTCTATTCTAAAATTAATAATTATTTTTTCATGTTTCATTCTAAAAATTAAATAATTATTTATTTTAATTCAAATAATTATTTTGCATATTTTATTCTAAAAATTAAATTAAAATTAAAAAAAGTAAATGTGTAACAGAAAATTGAATGGATTTATGGACATAATATATGAAATACTTATTTTGCATGTTTCATTCCAAAAACTAAATAATCATTTATTTTTATTCAAATAATTATTTTGCATGTTTCATTCTAAAAGTTAAACTAAAATTTAAAAAGTAAATATATGACAAATAAAATTGATTGGGTTTATGGACATAATGGACCACCCATATATTTACTGTAAATATTTATTATTAGAATTTAAATAATAGCAAAAAATTAGAGAAATAAATAAATATTTATAATCTAAAAATAAAAAAAACAAATTAAAATTTTCACATGATATTTCAATATATTGATGTCAGTCTTAGCTCTACAACATACTCAATGTATAGGGTTAGATCACATAAAATTGAAGAAATTATTTATATATTATTTTGAAAATTTAAAAATTAAAAAAAATAAAAAAATCAATTATTTGCAAGAAATTTTAATTGATCTATGGACATGATAGGTCATGCATAGATCTATGACATAGTCAATTTTTAGAGGTAGATAACAAGAAAAACCTAAAATTTTCATTTCTTTCAGATTTTTTACTATTCTGTAATTTCTTCAAATATTCACAAAGATCTACATATAGGAGCAAAATAAGTGGGATTTTTTGTACAAGAATAGCATATCAACATACACAAAGATTTTTTTAAGCATCCAAACTAAAAAACACAAAAACATTGGCTGAGATTGTAAAAAAAAAAAAGGGAAAACATATTTTCGGTGATTTTTTAACAATCTCGAAAAACTTGTTGGATCTTGCAAATTTGTAGATGTTTCGGTGGATTTTGTCTAGATTTCAATCTCTACGAATGGTATGAAGGTTTCTAGATGGTTTGGGGGAAAAAAGAGGGCTTCTGAAGTGGGTTTAGAAGCCCTACTTTGAATGAAGTTTTTTTTTTTTCATTTTCCGACAATAATAAAATCGCATTGTATCAGTCGGTATGCCGATACAACACCCAAACAGGCTGATACTCACCGAAACACTACTAATACGGGAATGATACACTTCCAACATGACCAAAAGGAAGGGTACTAAGGATTTGGTACCGTTCCCAATACCAGAACCTCAAAGATACGATATGTATCAGTCAATATTGGCTGATACGTAAAGAAATTTTAAACCTTGGTCAAACAATTTCAGTCTCTTTTTTCTCATTTTAATACAAATTGGAGCTATTCTTAGATTTTTTGTATGACTCCATTTATTACCTTGTCCTTTTAGAGGGTGTTCTTTAATGTCAATTGTAATTGTTTTTCAGGTTAAAAAAAAAAATCAAAACCATTTGATTTGAAAACCGACCCTTTCTTAACACAAAAAACATGAAAAACATGTTCTTTTCTTGGCGGTAAATGTGTATTTTGTTTCTAAGATTGAAAAAACAGAACATAAAAACGTTCTTGAATTTATGGTTTGAAAAACATGTTTTATTTCAAACCTTTTTTTGTTGGAAAACTTTTTTTTTTTTTGTTTGTTTTAAATCATACAACATTTCTCATTTTATTTCAAATCCATTGTTGTTTTTCTTTTAAAAGCCATCATTTTGATAATTTCAAAAACATGCATTGTTTTTTGAAATAAAACCAACTAATTTTTTGTTCTCAAAATAAAAACATAGAACATTTTTTTTTTTTTTTACTGATGTAATAATTTTAAGATCATATTTGTTTTTAGTGTAAATGTGAATTAACGTAAAACTCCACCATCTATTCGCATATAAAACTCCACTCTCGATCTATATTTTCTTGTATTTGTTTTCAGGTTTATATCGAAAATCAAAATAAACCTTTCCATCGATTGATTTTTTCCATAAAAAATTACATCAATAGATTGTCAAATTAAAATGATTCCAATGGTTGGCTAAAATTTTAGACCCATAGGCTCCATCAATTGAGTTTTACCTTTTTGTTCTTTCATTCATCGAAATGAACATTCAGATTTCTAATTCACTCACAAAAGTTTGTGAAGTAGAGGAATCAATAAAACTTCTTTTCTTTTATAGAAAAAGATGACGCGCAATAGGATATCAAACGGAAACTCGTTGGATTTTTACCAAAATTCAAAAGACGATTTTGTTCAGAAGAACAACGTGGTTCGAGTTCAATTAATCTGGACACAATAATGGGTTCATTGAATCTGGACGCTCTAACGATCTCTTCATGTTCTAACAACCTATAACTACTAAAGTGAATTACGTGGCACGTTAGCGCCCACGTGGATGTACCAGGCCACAACTCACAAGCTTCCCATCCACGTCAGCTTTGAGCATGTCGAGTTCAGGAGTTCCTCACTCCTCACTCACCTAACGAACAAATAACAAAAAACCTCGACGCCACGTCATGTATGTCCTTACTTAAACGCGTGGATAGTGGATACTTGGCTCTACTCTCTAGAGCCACACCATCAGATAAACGGCGTCGTCTTCTAATGGATATCATATGCCAAAAACGGATCAGGTTCATTCCCCGTTTATCAAACGGAATTACTCCCTGTAACATTATCCACCGTTTGATGGGAGGGACCCATGGCCATACAAAAAGATTGGATGATTGTCTGTTTCTTGAGCTTTTGTCGTTTACTCTCTCTCTCTCTCTCTCTCCATCGTGTCATCATCGTGATGAGTCGACATGGCCACCCGCTTACATATACAAGACCAGACCAGAAGATTCAGTCTGCGTAAAACAAAAGAAGCAGAAGAATTATCTCCAGAAAAACAGAAAATTTCTTGCACGCTTCTCTGTCAATCATGGCGAAGATTCCGGTAAGGTTTAAAAGAGTTGCGGCGGCGTTCGACGACTTGGCTCGGGCTCGTCTTTGCGACAGCAGCGGTAGCGAGCACTCGGCGGAGAACTCGGCGGATTTATCCGATCTAATAGACTCGTTTATGGAGACGGATGACCGAGTCGATGGAGAAGAAGATGAGGAGCAAGCGCATGAGAATGAGAAGAGCGGTTTTCAGTCGGACACCGAGACTAAAGACATATTGCAAGGCCTGCTAGGGTGCGATTCGTCGGACGGAGACGAGCAGGTTAAGAGAACGATCCGTAAGGAAGTGGAACTCGCATGCCGAGTTCTTGGAACGAGGCCGTCTGAAGGGTTTAAACGTCAGTTGATGTGTCGATTGCGGGAGAGAGGTCTCGATGCAGGTGATTAACACACCGAACAACCTTACTCTGCTTTTAATTTTCTTTTTCAGTGTTCAACTCTAGAGCTAGATGATCCAAATTCAAAAACTTGTTAGCTTTTTAAAATTTCTGAGCCAATGAGTGATAAACACTGTATGGCTCACACCATTCAGATGGTTTTCAATCAATCAAGAACATCGGAATCTGTATACAGTTTAAATTGGTGTCAGCACTGGGCTCAGCATTCCATTCGTGAGCTCAGTGAACCGTATTAAGCATCCCTACACGACTTCTGCCTTTCTTTCACGGCGTACGTTACCACTTTACCAGTTACCACCACTGTACTGTTTGCACAGTTCTACTACGCTGCAGTAGTGCAGTTCTTCCTTTTCTGGTGTCTGCAGAGCAGAGCACAATGAGTGTACGTCTGTAGGCATCTGCATTGGTTTTCCGATTTCAATTGTCGTTTCATTCATGTACCCATGCATGCAGCGTATGTTAGCACCCTCTATTTTGTATTGTCAATTGGCACTGATTTCACAAAGCATAACAACGTCAGGTCTCTGCAAATCCCGGTGGGAGAAAATCGGCCGTTTCCCGGCGGGGGACTACGAATACATCGACGTCATATTCGCCGGAACCCGTTACATTGTCGAAGCGGCCCTCTCCGGAGAATTCACCATAGCTCGGCCGACGAATCGTTACCTGTCTTTGCTCGAGGTCTTTCCACCCATCTTCGTTGGAGAGCAGGACGAGCTGAAGCAGGTGGTGAAGTTAATGTGTGCCGCTGCAAAAGAGTCGATGAAGAGTAATGAGATGCACGTCCCACCGTGGAGGAGAAGTAGGTATATGCAGGCGAAGTGGTTCGGTTCTTACAAGCGTACGACGAATGCAGTTCCGGCTAAGAAGGCATCAAAGACGGGAGACGTTATGGCCAGAAAACGGTGGACAGGGTTTGAGCCGTCGCCGTCGCCGTCGCCGTCGCCGTCGCCGTTGCCGTTGCCGGAGATTCGCTATTATTGTGGAGGTCATATTGCCAAGAAAGCTGATGGGTTCAAAGCTGGGAACTTGGCAATGGTGTTGAGTGGCATGGGTTTGTAATTGAATTGTTGAATTGGGTGTAAAAATCAAAGCAAAGGGCGGTTTCTTTTTAGTTTCTTTCTTTCTTTCATCAGAATTCGGAAGTGGTGAGTGGTGAGATTTGGTGTGGTTGGTCGTGGCCCTGGCTGAATGAATGTATCAGTGGCTAACGTGTCCTTGAGAGTTGAGGATTCCTGGTGCTTATCCAAAGTCGGATAGAAAGGAAGAAGCTAAGTGACAGAGTGATGGATGGCCCACGATCTCTTTTTATCAATACTTTTCTGTATCGTAGCCCTCCAATTCCGGTTGTGTCAAATCTGATGGATCTGTCATTTTAGTTTTTTCTTTCTTATAATACAGTAAGTGGCTTGAATCTTGAGTTGTTGTGTAATTGAACGCTCTGGGACAATTAGAGGTTGATTGACAATTACTTGTGCAAGTGAAACCGTGAAAGTGAAGTGAAGTTTCTGGATTATAACCGTCCAAGCCAAGGGGCGGATGCAAGAATACGTCTGACGTCTGAGAAGAATTAACGCTGTAGATTAAGGATCAGTTTTGTCTTTATTGCTACCTTCCCATGGATTGCTCTCCCCGTTCCTTCTTTCTCTTTCTTCCAAAGGCAAAGGGTAGTTGAAGCATGATGGGAACATTCATGGTCACGGTTTGTTATCAAGAGAGAGAGAGAGAGAGAACCGAATCAGTTTCAATCGAAGTCCATTTCTTCCAAAAGTTTGGCATTTAATTCTCTTGGACTCGGTGGCAAGCATACAAGGGAAGTAATTGTCATAAGCTTTCGTAGAAAATGGACTTTGATTGAAACTGGTTAGGTTCTCTGGAATTTCAGAGATATAGAACTTTATTGATGTAAAAGTATATCGATAATCCTTTTGTCGATATTGTATTTGCATTGATTAATGATGTTAAAACTCTATCAGTCAATGTAAAATTACACTTCATCCAAACACCGATAAATACAAACCGAGAATGAAATTTTACATTGATCTATATTTACACCGAAAATCATAATAAGCTACCGCGTGAGAAACAACAATACATTGGAAACGTGGGGAGTGGGGGGGACTCTATTTGTCCTCCCGTTGAGTTGAGATGTAATTCAAACTCGACAGATCATCAAGCTGAGGGGCAATCAATTCTCTCTCTTATTCGCCACAGTCACACCAATGTAGTTCCAAAATGTGTATGGGTGTGGGCTTGGGGCAACGGGAGGCGGGAGGAGGGATAAAAAAAGCAGATTTGGTGACTTGGCTTTCATTTACGAGTCCAAAGAAAAGGACAGAAATTAATCCAGGAACAGCGTTGAAGAGGGCGTTAGGGAATGCAAACATGTTTGGTTTGGTTTGTTTTGTCTAAGATGCATTTTTGTATTATAATATATTCTGTTTTGTTTTTATGCTATTATAACATCAGCCGACCGGCTGCAGATACACAGAAACAATGGCATCAATGTCGGATGGGTGGGACTGGGAGAGAATAAAAGATATATTTCTGTGGGAGAGAATATGTTAAATGGGTCGACCAACATTTATTATTCTCACTGCTTCTAACGACCTGTCATGCCACAACCCACAAGCATTCCTTCTTATCACACAAAAGTAGAAGCTAAAATAAAAAAACGATGAAATAACGACATCAACCAATATGCATCATAAATGTGAATCTGACCCACCTACAAATGGAAAAAGAAGATTGTCATGGGTTAGAAATTTTGATCAATTTCTCTCTCCTTTCTCAGTAAACAGTAAACAACTATAGACTAAGGGTAGTTTGTGTTGCCCTTGCCCATGAACCAAAAGATGGGCCTGTGAATAGGCCTACATTCAAAAGGGGAAGTGGGTGGGGACTCTGGAGCCTCATTGCTGTTCCGAAAGCCCTATCATAAGCATCTTACCACTCAGATCTCCCTCTCATCTGGTTACATACTGAATGCCTGCATGTTCCTTCAACCATTCAAGAACCTTCGCACCCTCTAAGATTTCTTGCACCTACACAATTTGAAATATGGCTCTTGCGTTACAACTGGTATCTATGTCATATAGAATAATAGAATCAATAACCCATTTGTACTAATCATCTCACTACTTTTATCCTGGATGCCAATAAGACATGCATCACATAATGGGATCTAAGGAACACATTTCATAACGATGACAAATGCCCCTTTACAATATTCAGTAGAATGAATCATACTAACCTGTTCTCTTACTCGCTCCTCGTCATATTCTTGCTTATGGCGTTTAAATTCGGCAATGGAATTCTCAACCTCTTTGACAAGCTCATCTGTTGAATACTGCAACAAGATCAAGCATGTGAGATAAAAAAACAGTGTTATACATGGAATGTGATTGTAAACAGTGAAGATTACATTTTAACAGAAGAGATCCACCTGCAAATTTTCGCGCTGGAATATATCTCCTACAGCCAGATTCTGTTTTATCACATTTATTATATTCTCCCTCTGGCTTTCCAGATACTCATTTACTGCTTTTGGGCTTGAAAGAGAAGCTAACTGCTTTTGATCAAGCTTCATATTTGCCTGTTCACAGGACGCCCAAAAATCAGAAAGAATATATAAGATCATGAATTGGAAAAAAAATAATAATATCAAATTGCCTGCAGGTTCTAAAACCATGAATCCTGCAATCTGCAGTATAAAACTCCTTTGGAGCAAGGAATCCAATTTTAAAACCTTCGAATGAAAGCTTCAATTTTTAATTTGTAACTTCAGTTCAGACCTGTATCTGTAAAAGTTTTGCTCCATAAAGTTGTCTGCCTTGTTCCTCAAACAAAGATTGTGGAATATCAACCTCAATCATCTGAAAATTCACAAAAAATATAAGTACTAGATAGAACCAAAACGTTTGAGGAAAAAGGTAGAGCTAGTATGTGACAACTGTTAGTAATAAGTGGGACAATCTAAGAATGTGTTCCATAGCATTTATCTGCCATTGTATTAAACATAATCAGAAACACAAACACCCTCTAATGCTACGACATTTTTCATTTAAAGTTTTATATTTTATTAAATAAATTTGTTGCGCTCAGAATGGAATTCAGGAAAGTACTCCATTTCTTCATTTCCTAATGTGCCACGCTATAGAAGGCATTTAAGCAGAGCCTCTTGATTGAGAAAACATCAAATTGATCTTTCTACTATCAGCCCCTTGCATAATAATCTAGAGTAATGCATTGGCATTTCTGCATAGATGGGCATAACCAAATACAGTTCTCGCCCATTTATGCAAAAATGCTGTTGTGGCAACTTATTGCAATATAACAGCAAATAAACACCAAGATATCAAAACCTTCTAAACCACATCTCTTTTAGACCAAAAAGAAATACTACTCATGGCAAAATGCAAGAGAAAAAAAAAAGTATTTTTCTCTGGGGTTGGGGTTCCCACCACTTTCTAATAGACCAAGAAAAATGACTAAATGATTAAAATCATTCAATCAGCTTAAACAAGTGTGCATACCCCTAGGTGGGGCCTTTATGGGTGTGGCACAATCCTTGTCTTTCCAAACCTAGCCTAGCTCAAAGGGGCTGAAATCCTGATGCTAAATCAAATATTAGAAATAGAAAAAGTGATCCAGCCTGATGTCCAATCTGAGTTGGATTGAATTCAAGTATGCTGGTTTGAAAATTACAAACTAGTTCTTTTCAAATAGAAAAAGTGTTGTCCAAAACCAAGGCCCAGAAGCACTTAAGCGCTTGAAAATAGTTTGAACTTTCAAACACGTCTGAAAGGGAATGGAAAGCAAATCCAGGATTAAACAAAAACCCAGATTGTAGGGTTTGACAAAATCCCATATTTACCAAGTCCTTGAAAATTTATATGGAGAGCTCTTTCTGTAAACATTCTTTAAGGAATTTAATCTGCAATACTAAAAGTTCAGCATTAGTTTTAGAAGATTTTTGTCTCAAATAGGACTTAACTATCTGGATGCAATTAACAATATGGATGGTGTGAATTCTAACGAGAGAAATGCAGTGGATGGAACAAGCTCTTACATTGAACTGTCAGATCCACAGGTGGTATGAATAAGGAAACTCAACTAAGATTTGTTCCAACTATATGTGGTTGGCTATACTGCCACAGAAGGCAAAAGGATAAAAAAAATTGTGCTGACCACAAAACCTTTGTTTAACCTGTTTGTGTTAGGCCCCTACATGGATTAGCATTGTGTTTTGGTCCATCCTCCTTGGACCACCTTAGTGATCCACCTAATATAAGCACACATACTGTGCTCTTGTGCCATTGGAGTGGCTCAAGTCATACCTTGTCAAGACCTTCATAGCATGTAAAGGTAGTTAATTATTTTTTTGATAGGTAAGTGTTAGTACTGTACTAATAATTACACGTCAAAAACTGGACCATGGGTCCCATGTATAAAGCCCACATGGTCCGTGATAATATAACTCATGTACAATGTATACAGCCTATACAACATCCAAGGATTGCAAAATAATACTGTCATTCATTAGAAAAATGATCATAACATAAGCCTTCCAAAATCCGTCACAATGGATGGCTAGAAAAAGATCAGCCCTTCAATCTTCCTGATTCCTCCAACTACTCTTGTGCCCAAAATTTATAAGATTCTGCTCCTTATGAATAAACCAAATTGGGCATGAAGAACATAAAACCAAATTTAGTTGATGAGATTTCAGTGACATAACTTCACTAGTGTGAACTTATTTTACACTGCCAGTCTCAAAACTAGATAAAGGAGGAAGGTTGCATCAGGTTGGTAGCCGATTAAAACAATGGGTCTTCACCAGGGGGCAGCAGTTGCCCCTTATTTATTTGCACTGATCATAGATGAATTGACTAAACATATTTAGGATAAGGTTCCATTGTGCTTGTTGTTTGCCAAGGACATTGTTCTAAACTTTTAATTGATGAAACTAATGAAGTATTAAATGCAAAATTAATTTTATGGAAGAATACCTTAGAAACAAGAGGTTTTAAAATAAGCAGGAGTCAAGCTGAATATATGCAACTTAGGATTGGAGATCAAGAGATAACTCAATGTAACCTTTTCTGTTACCTTGATTCCATAATTCATAACAAGGGAGAGATTGAGGAGGATGTTGCCCATAGAATTAGAGCAGGATGGACAAAATGGAAGGGTGCATTTGTAGCCTTATGTGCTAGGTAAATACCACTTAGATTAAAAGGAAAGTTCTATAAAACAATTGTAAGGTTAGCAAATATGGAGTAGGGTGTTTGGTAGTCAAGAAACATTGTTCAAAAAATGACTGGCAGAAATGCGTGCTAAGATGGATGGGTGCAAAAACTAGAAAGGATAGGGTCAGAAATGAAATCATTTGAAGGAACCTAGTAGTAGGTCCAATCCAATAGGTGATAAAATGAGAGAAAGTAGAGTCAGATGGTTCAATCACATGCACGAAAGACCATCTACAACACCCATATGAAAGAGTGACCAGTTACAAGTTGAAGGGGCAAGAATGGCTAGGGGCAGACCAAAAAGGACATGGGTTGAAGTAGTAAGAAAATGATATAAGTGGTCATAATTTAACAATTGATATGGCGTAAACAGAATGGAATGGCAAAACAAGATTTATGTAGCCAACCCCATATAGTTGAGATAAGGCTTAGATGATGATGACGAGAAGACGGTAATGCTGAGTTGCTAACATCTGAACCTCTTTCACTTAATCATAATATTCGTAAGACTTGTACCAATAAAAGAAATTTGTCTTTATGTCTCCATAAAATTATATGCATATAAATGGGGCTGAGATTATATGCTCGAGTAAAATTCATTATTAAATGGGATTGGGTGGAACTTGAGTCTAAGAAGGGATTTGAGGGATTCAGACTTCGACTGTATTTCGAGCTTTCTTGCAATTCTTGATAACGTTGTCTTAGACCCCACTAGGGCGAATTCTAGAATTTGGACACCTAACCCCAATGGCATTTTCTCTTGTGCTTCTTTCTTCAAAGTCTTAAGTCAGTCCACCAGTCCTACCCTGTCCCCTTTTCCTGTTGGTGAGGTTTGGTGCAGAGCTATACCTCCTAGGGTTGGTAGTTTTTGTTGGGAAGCCTATCTGGAAAGAATCAACACTGGTGATCTACTCCAAAAGAAGAGACCCAATACTTGCTTGTCACCTCAGTGGTGTGTTCTGTGCAAAGCAGACGGGGAGACCGGTTTTCACCTAATGGTGTCGTGCCACTTCGCGAGGTCGTTGTGGGTTTGGGCTTTCTCCTTGTTTGGATGCAGCTGTAATCCCCCATCAGACATGCAGGGCCTTTTTGCCCCCTCCTTCTTCAGGTGGCGGTTAAAAAGGGGAAGGACAATGTGGAGAGGACTAAGGGCTGCAGTATGTTGGACACTGTGGGAAGAAAGGAACTCCAGGATATTCTCAGAAACTCAGAGAGGGACAGCAGATTTGAGGACTATCATACAGTTTAGGGCGGTACAGTGGCTGAAATCTCTGGAAATATTCACAGATTACACTGTGGATGACATGTTGAGGAAGTGGGGTGAAATTGCAAGTTGCACGCAGACCAAGTCAGTAATGAGTGTGGCTTGGACCCCCCCACCTAGTGGATTCTTGAAATTAAACTTTGATGGATGTAGTAGGGGAAACCCGGGACAATCA
The DNA here is from genome assembly GCF_055504915.1 of Nelumbo nucifera. Classification (NCBI taxonomy): domain Eukaryota; kingdom Viridiplantae; phylum Streptophyta; class Magnoliopsida; order Proteales; family Nelumbonaceae; genus Nelumbo; species Nelumbo nucifera. The sequence continues at coordinate 67,490,088 of NC_142649.1, forward strand.
GGGATCGGGGGTGTTTTTAGAGATGAAAATGGGGTCATCTCTGCTTTGTTCTCAGGCCCAATTGGAGTGGGTGACTCCCTTAGAACTGAGATATGTGCAGTTATGGAAGGAGCCCGGAAAGCTAAGGAATTGAACATCAAGAAACTTATAATTGAAGGGGATTCAGAGGTGGTGATAGGGTGGCTGACCAAAGAACAAAATGATCTTTGGAAGTATAACAATGAGAAGAGGAAATTCAAATGGCTGGTGCGGGAGATGGAAGTTAAGACATGTTGGATTAAGAGATCAGCTAATTCCCTAGCTGACGGTTTAGCAAAACAAGGGGCAGAAAGGGATTCCTTGTTTTGGGCTAAGTTGTAATGTTAGTGTCCTTGTATCTTTGTATTTTCTTCTTTCCTTTCTTGAAGTTCTTTGTGACTCTTGGAAGATAAGTGTGTTTGTCTTCCACTTGTAAATTTTCTACTGATGAATTAATGAAAGTGTTATTGATCAAAAAAAAAATAAAGATTTTCCAAACCTAGAAGTGAAACCCAACCAAAGTGGAAAACCCATTCAACATGGGCATGAAATGAGTTGGGTCCAGTGAAGGTCACCCCACTTAAGAATAAATGAAAGGAGGTACCATTGCCTTTATGTCTATTTGATAGGTCTGTAGATTCCCTCATGACAATGTCATGCTCAATACCCAGTTAAAATACGGTTGAAAATTGAAGAGCAGGATTCCATGAAAAGTGCAATATTTGGTCAATATTTCCAACTTATTCTTTCAATAAATAAACTGAATTGCAATATTGTTTCATAAAACTGTGAAACTGAAATAACCTTACGAAGCTGATCAAGAATTGCATTATCTGTTGCTTGTTCTCTAGCTGTCTGCTCCACTTCTTTACATCTCTGAAATAATGATTCTCTGACCTGAATGGAACAAAAGTTTTTAATCCTGAGCATGTTCTAGACATTAAAACTGAATTTATCTCCCCCCTCCTCGTTATCTGTGTGTGCATATAGACAAAGGGGTTACCTGTTCCAATGTACTGCACCCGGGAAGAAGCCTATCGGCTAGAGAGTCATCCAATTTTGGCAAATCTCTATAAAAAATTTCTTTGCATTCAACCTGGGAAGGGAATAATTAGACAAGATAAATATATTTTCCTTCAAAAATCTGTCAACTTTATACAATAACATTTATGATAAAAGATCAAATTTGTAGAAAATAATCTGTACCCAAATTTCTCCCCCCTCCCACCTTTCTCTTGTTAACTACTTAGGAACTCACAGTAAACTGAGCATGAATGCCACGGAGGCTTTCTTGGGTCCATGACTCTGGAAATACAAGTTGAAAATACTTTGTTTCACCTTGTTGAATCCCAATTATTGAATCAAGAAACCCAGGCAGAAGTTTATCACCTTCTTCTGTATCAAAATGAAATCCTACAAATGGAAACCAATTAGGTAAAAATTACTTCTAGAACTTAGGATTGTTATATCCTTTAACTGCAAGGCTATGAGAAAACCATCTAAACAAATCATTAATGAATGGAAGCATCCCATAGACTCATCATGTACAAAGGAGTTGATTGACAATGATAATCATGATTGCTTAACTTGTTCTGAGATTATTTCCAAGCCCCACATATGATGCATACATAGAATGTTAACAAGAGGAAAAGTTTATTTGCTTCAAAAGTTCAGTTAATTTTGAAAACAAAGACCTTTACAACAGAGAGCATGTTTAAGTCATGGAGGATATGAAGTAGTCATCTTCCACAGTTATTGACAGGAATTGGACCCACAATCTTCATCTGATAGGTAAATGCTGATCCATTTGTAGAACCTAATAAGCCAATGTGATGATTTATAAATTATGGAAGAATATAACATATCAGATGGTTTAGAACTTATGAACCAAACAGTTGTTCCATTCCTCTATGCACATTTAAGACAGCACCAGGAAGGATATCTTTTCTTTCTTTATTTTTTTTCCTTTTTTTTTTTTGGGGGGGGGGGGGTGACTAGAAAAGAAGTAGATAGGATATGCAGCAAATCAGATAGTCCTTTTAGTAAACTAATTATGCAAGCCAACTCCTTAGAGGCTTGCACCATTCCACCCTATCAACTTCACTATTGCCCCAAGATTATCAATGAAATCCAGAGACATATTTCCCTCGCTATCTGTTTTAAACAAGGTAAAGTACGTATAATATTAATTTGTTAAAAGTATATCTATACAATTTAGCACATCTTCATTAAGAGGATGCGCAAAATATGTGTTAGACATTGTTCCATTCTTTCCTGAAAGGTCAAAGTGATCTCTTCAAATTGAGTCCACAATCTCCACAATATTTCATATGATAATATCTTCTTCAATGCAGTCTACGGCCATCTTTCAGTTGCCTTCAAGTCAGATATGGCGAACTCCAATTCCATTACAATAATAACACTTTCACGAACAGACCCTCCTTTGACAGTGTTGGCGCTAGTTTGGCCAATGTTAATAGCTTCTTTAGATCCTCTGAATAGTGTGTGGAGTTTCATTTCCATGGGACTATTTTCATATTAAAGGATACACAGTGGGAATGGTCCATTATATGTTTATATTAATAGCCTTTGTTATTTATCATAAAATCCTTTCTTCTTCAGCCAATCAATCTAGCTGTACTTGATTCAGCAATTTTCATGAAAACTACTTACCAACTATATTCGATTCAGTGTTCAGCTAAATTTTCATAAAGAAAATTAAAATATGTCAGGATGTTATGCATGAAGTTTCAAAAAGAATTCTCAAGTTGGTCCCATATACCAAGTTCCTCTTTACAAATGACAAAATGGAAGATATTAAGAAGTGATCTCATAACGTTTTAAGTGGAAAAATAAATCTTGTGGATTTTATGGGTTAGGGTTCATATGGACAAACCTTTACTCTCTGCAGCTGGAATTTGTCGAGCATTAGATTCATCCTGCTCAACTGTTGTTGCAGATATATCAAGGACAACAACATCACCAATCTGTGAATTTTCAAGATAGACTTTAGCCGTAGGATCATTTTCTTTTCTCCTTAAGCAGAACTCAGTTACATTGAAGTTTGGGAACAAACTATTGGAGCAAACTTCTTATTGGGATTCTTAAAATAAAACCATTATAAGCACCACTTTAAAGTTAAGCAAAATATAGTTTTGAAATGAAACTTGGATTCTATAGGGTTTAATTTCCTAAACATGAGAGAAGGAAATTACTTGAAAAACCCAGAAGCTCAAAATGTACAAAAATATACATATAGTGATAAAAAACTAAAATTTGTGTAACTAATTAAGAATATTCCTCTATATGTATAACATTTTAATAACTTAAGCACATCTGCCCATCAACTTGGACTTCCTTGTTTACATAACTACCTAGAAAATCCTTTTCACTCTCTATCTCATATTCATCATCATTCAGGGTGAAGAAATGCTAGTTGACCCAGAACGAAAATTGCAAGCATAAAAAAATACATTTGAAATGTAACTGAAACCAAATATACCTGTAATCCTCTATCAGTTACAATTCTTAGTGAACCTAGATTCTTGTGGCGACGCCTTAGCTCTTCTTCAGAAGCCTTTTGAGCATCTATGTCACTGTCTATCCCAACAACAATCTTCAAGTCCTTATATCCATTCTCAGGAATCCATTTAACCTCAGGTGCAACGTCGACCACAACATCATATCTGGAGCCAAATACATCAACAACTATTTTAGATTCACAAACAAATAGAGATGATGATAATTGCACATGTGATGACATTTAAGATTCCAAGAACTAAGAGATAAAAACTTGACAAACCTGAGAAAACCTTGAAGAGAATAGGCTTCCTCCAATTCAGGAAATTTGGTAACAATGCGAACGGAATCTTTTAAGGCCTTCCCAGTCACCTGAAGGAAAGTGGATCAGGATAGCAGCTAATATGCTTAAACAATCAGTTCCCTGATGATTGGCAATAATTTTAGAAGTTCATACTTTCTTGTTCTCTGTCATAATATTGAAAATATAAGTAAACTTGGAGCATATAATTAAATAATAACATAATAAAGTTTTCCAATATTCTAATTGCAATTGATCATAAGAAAAATGTCTGTTTTTTGATATGGAGAACCATATGTACAGCATATTAGATCAGCATAAAAGAATGATAAACACAATCTTTAAAGCTAAACGTAAAATGGACATAATTTTTTTAGAACGAAATAGTTCAGTTATTATTTCTGCCCTTTCCACATTAAAAACTTTGTTTCCATCCCTTCTAATTTGTGAAGGTATAAATGGCAAGGAAAACAGGGTTTTCATCGCAAAAGGGACAATCATATAGCCCAAATATTTCAGCCTGAAAAATTAATAGCCAGTGCTCAAGCAGAAGAGAAAGAAACCTGCATTCATTTATTTAATAAAAAATATGGTCTCTGAGAGTGGAATGATGAAACATGATTTGTGCAGTCAACCTATAGGTGGAACCAGGAAAAAAAATTGAGTGGTGGGGCAAGTATATAATCTAAAAGGGTATATAGTTTTCACTCTATATATGTAAATACAATTTTCATTCTTTTTTTCTCCTGGTTGTGCCCCTTTGCTGTTCCCATAGTATTGAAGTTAAGACAGAAGTACATCATAGGATTATGAAGACATATATTCTATTTATTTTGGTCAGTCATGGAAGATGCTACAGCTCTAGAACTAATTCAGTTACCTGGTAGAATTTTATTAACTACTTACAACTCCATAAAAATTTACAAAAGATTGCTTTCCTCCAAACACACACACACACACACAAAGTACTAAAAATTTTTTGAAAATTAAACAACTTCCGACAACTGAAATCATCATCATCTATGCCTCATCCCAATTATATGAGGTTGGCATAAAAGGGCAGACCAGTGCATGAGGACCAATGCATGGTCTGGGGAGGAACAGATGTACGCAGCCTTACCCCTGCACATACAGAGAGGCTGTTTACAAGATTGGAACCCTGGTCAGATATGTCACAATGGAGCAACCCAACCGTTGCGCCAACTGAAATAATAAGGAGAAATATGTAATTAATGTGATTAACAAAAAGGAAACTTAAAACTTAGACCCAAAAATTTAACTTACAAGAAAAGGCCAACTTATTCCAAAGGCAAAGGATACAAAGAAACTGATTAAAGATGTAACATACCGATGACATTGCATGTGGAAGGGTCCTCTTCAGAATAGATTCAATTGTAGCTCGCTGAACATTCTTTTTGCCAACATAGTTTACAAGGATAGTCTCTGGAACATTCTTTCCCGGGCGAAATCCAGGTACCTGAGCATACAAGAGCAAACTGTAATGGCAACTTGGCTTCTTTTTTCTCATTACTAACGGAAAAATGAATAAACAACCAAGCATGCAGGCAGGGGTGCTAAGAATTATTGAGCTTTTAGTGGATTGACACCAAGCTCTAAGATCTCAAAGTTTTCAGTGGATTGATCACTACGCCTAACCCTAACCCTAGATCTCAAAATATCGCTTTTTTGAAAATGTGGAAACTTCTAGCGATAACTAGAAATGGCTTTTCATGAGCGTAGGACGTTGTTGGATTCAGCTAGACAGAATAATCAAGTAATTACTGGCCTCACTGAATTATAATGCAATACTGCATTACAGATCACCAGGCATATCGAATGACAGCTAAAATAGCCAAGGACAATCATTGAACTGAACTAGAAGTACCTTTGACTGCTTCGTAATCTCCATGATGACGTTTTTGTAACAATCCTCGCATACAACTGATGGAACTTTCACAGTTAACCGTACCTGCAGAAAACACCAGACATTAAAGAACAGAATCTGGGCCCGTAATAGCATATAATATGAAAGGATTTCTTCTTATCCACCGTTCAGTTTATGAAAAAGAATGGAGACAATGTATACCCATATCAGAATTTGACAGTTCCTGTAATAAACAAAAGAAAGGGGAATCCCCAGAACACGTGAAAAGATATAGAATATAGACTGCATTCTGAAGCTCTGGAAAGAAACATCAAAGTGAACATTTTGAAACGAGAAAACAAAACAATTGCGTCTTTATATACAGTATATGAATTAAATTTAGCACGTAAAATTAACATTTTCAGTGATAGGCAAACAAGAAAAGAATTCAAATTCCGAAACGGTGAAAACAAGAAAAGAGACTCACTCTGGAGCTGGGCTCCTCGGTTTCTGTGACCTCAATATCAGCCGGCAGTTTATCTTTGTCCGTGTCGAGAGCAACTGCCGATGCATGGATGGAGCGTTGAGTTTGAGCCAGGGTCCTGCGAGTTGAAGATATGCGAAGAGAAAATTGGCGGGAAGCGAAGGTAAGTCTCTGAAAACTGGTAAATTCCCTGATGGGTCGAATACGTTCAGAGAGAGGAGTCGAAGCAGAGAGGCGAGAATTATGAAATAGAGAGGGTTTCAAATTTAAACGGAGGGTTGTGGAACTCAAGAGATCCATTTCCCTTTCAAAAACAGTAGCAGCTTATTAGACTGCTCAGTTCTCCGCAGATAGAAAGCAGTGAGAGCTCCGTTTTAGGTGGCCTAACAGAGAGAGAGAGAGAGAGAGAGAGAGAGAGAGATGAAGAAGATACACGAATTCGGATAGGACGGACATTCTCCTTGGTATTTCTCTAGGATAAGAAAATATCGAGGCAACGTAGACGGCGCCACAATGCACGCATCGCGCCATTGATGCGATGGCCCCGAAGTGCATAAATGTCGTCCACGAAAAGTCCATTTGATGAACGGCTGAGATTGTTACAAGATCCGAGTCCATCAAAGTGCTGAATCAGCTGATCTTGAACTACTGAACAGCATTATGCTGCGACTTAGGACTTACGTGGGCCCAACCCTAAGCTTGATCCATAAACCTGTTCATGGGCCGAGTGGATTTTAGGCATGTGGGCTCAGGCAAGAGTCTAAAATATCGGGAGCCCAATTTGGTAATGTATTATATAATAAAAAAATATATTTTTTTCAAGTAGTAGTGAAATCTTTTATTATTTTTTTTAGGTTTTAAGGTCTTTTAATATAAATAAAATGATTATTAATAGAATAAAAAAAGAAATTTTTTTCTTAATTTCTAGTCGGGCTTGGCCCCGATCTTGGGCTTCAGGTTTTATATGAGGGCCAAGCTCAGGCTCAAAACCTAGGCACGATGGTAAGGTCGGGCTCGAGCTCGAGCCTGAACATATTCTATTAATATAGAGGCAAAGCCTGATCGCCCAACCCAACCCGAAAACTAGCAAGGGGCGCATGTGCTTGGTAATACCAAATAATTGAGAGAATAAAAAGTAAAGAAAACTAATAATAAAAGTTGTACTTGTAGAAATACAAATTTTATATGTATGAGAACAGACCCATTAAATCATAGGAAATGAGTACAAATTTTAACTTGATACATATCCAATGAAATTTAAAAGAAGATTAGCTAATGAATAGGCAGCCAATACCAATTTGGTTAAGCATGGGCAAAAAAGACATATAGAAAAAAGTTTAAAATAACAATTTTATTTGGATATGGTGTCTTAATTATATACAAATAAGGACATAAGTGTAATAAGAAACAAAGTCAACCAACCAAATTACATAAAATGGAATAATCCATCAGCATTGCCTGATACAAAAGATCGAGATCAATAAAAAAAGAAAAGAATAATATTAGGGGTTCAGTACAGAAAATAGCCTAAACTCAATTGCAATTAATTTTCCTAATTTTGACTCTTTCATGCATATTTAAATACAAAATGAATAGAATTAAAAGTGGGATTCCCCAAGTTCCCTAAATTTGGTTCCAACACATAGTAGTACAGTTATCCAATAATTTTGAGCTCCTTTTTTCTTGCACAGGTAGCTTGGGAACATTAATGTCAAAATAAACAATTAAGTTTACTTGTCCTAGGAAATAACCAGCATGGATATGGTGAGATGCTATTAATTAAGTTTACCAGAATTTCTTCTTTCTTAAAACAGAAGTAGAAGAGGATATATACTCCTCCCTCGAACAAAAGAATCCCTAAATCATTGGCAAGAAAGAGATAGCCAGCAAAGCAAGAAAACAATGAGCAACTTTTGTTTTGCTAGAGAAAACCTAGCATTGGAAATGGAAAACAAAATACACACACAAAAAAAAAAACATCAACCGAAAATACAAAAGACAAAACCCTACTTCAATAGTGGTAGATCTTCGAATGAAACATCGGTTGCAATCATCTCCATAACATTTCATGGGCTGGTGTTAAGAGATGGTTCTGTTAATTGGGAGTCATTGCATTCAATTTGACTCCGGATCTCCTGCCCACCTCTACCCTCAACACATTACCCCCCCTCCCCCATGAATTTGGAACATCTCTCCTTGCATAATACTATGCAGAGGATGAGATGTTCTCCATGCGTGGCTGCAATAAACATGGGTAGAGTTTGTGTGGACAGGAGATCCAAACTCATTCAATTTCTTAATAAAAAATGAAACTGATTTTGTTGTAAACAACCCATGTTTAAATATTAAAAAGAACTACAAAATTCTAAAGAGATCGGAAAGCACAAAAGAGAGTAAGTTGATGTGGACAACTACATGAAATATAAAGGGTAGGGTTACAACTTGGGTGAGACTAACCCGATCCAACCCAATTGGGTTTAGTGTTATTAAGTTTTAGCTAACTTTAATTATTTTATAATAGATTCTTATTTAAATTATTTTAGTGGATTTTAAATTAAACATTTCTAAAATATATTTATTATAATTAATGATTTTATTGTATATTATTATTTATATTTTTTAATGAAATTAACTTATATGAAATTGGTAAAAAGTAAATTTGAAACAAATAATTCTTACAATTTCAATAGTTTCTAATAATTCACCCATAATTAAAAATGATTTACTGTTAGTTATTACAAATAATATAATGATAATTATTGTTGTAATTTTTACAGAATTTTGAAAATTTTAAAATAATTCGTGAATAACATAATTACTATAATACTGGAATTTCCATAATTATCAAAATACAAAAATAACCAAAAATATTTTAAAACTTACTCTTATTATTTTTTATTTATCAATATTTTTTATCATAGCAATTAATTAATGATAAGTGTGGTAAATTGAAATAATTATCATACATTTTTGTTAATTTAATAATTTTCACAAATAATAGTTACAGATAATTTACAACTTAAAATTATATATGATTATTTTTAATAATGACTAATAAATTGATAATATAAATTAATGAAATTACCATCATTATGAAATTATCAAATTATTGCATAAAATTATAATTATCAATATTTTCAATAGTTTTTTGTAATAATTGTAAAATCATTTTAAAAAATACTATTATTAATTTTAATTATTAATAACCTTATTAGTTTTGAAATAATTTTACAATCATTAAGGTAATTACTAATTGATGGAGGGTGATTTGGCCCGACCTCGTAGCACGGGTACACTTGGGCATGACCTTGCTCAAGCGATGACTCAGCATGATAGCACAGCAAGCGCAACCGCAACTCGGTGGGAAGGGCTCACCGAGCTTAGTCTGGAAACTCGGCGGGTTAGGCTACTCGCCGAGAGCCGCCTGGCTTGCACCTCCTTCCCAAGGCTGAGGCATTTCGAGCTACCTCCGAGCTCGGGGCCCCCTGACCTTTCCTAATGCCCGAGCTCCTCCTAGTGGATTTTAGGCCACTCCCAAACAGGAACACCCCAATCCGCCTCTAGATACCCCGAGGTAGAGACACCTCGGGCCAAACAGCTCGGTGTAGCTTGCCACAGGCAACTCACCACTCGCAAGGTAGTTCGGTACCGGGTAGCTCGCAAGAAAGCAGTTTGACACATCATAGGAAGGCCTTCTGCCCGACCACCGTACCTGACAAACCTGGAGACTGCAACCACATCTCTCGTCAGATAGTGTCGTGCCCGCCACCTTTAGAAGGTGTCTTACACTTGACAGGTACGTACCCTGCAAGGACAGCCCCGCACGTGCCACCTCAGCCCTAACTGTAACGACTGCGGCAAGATGATAGTGGCGGTTATACCTGCCCTGTCAGAGGCAGGTGGGCCTGATTCGACAGAGTTCTATTATAAGTAGCCCAATCCCAAAGGATAGAGGTAACTTCTGATACTCGCGTTATCTGCACTCTTAGCTTTCTTCCTCTCTTTGCACCTTTCACAGAACTCTAACTTAAGCGTTGGAGTGTTCCCGTCGGGCAAGCCCCCAGGAATCCCTGATCTTCTCCATCTTAGGTACCTTTCAGGAGCCACGCAAGTGCCAACTAGGAGTGACCGGATTGCGCACCATCACTAATAATTATTAATAGCCTCAACAATTTTGAAATGATTTTACAATTATTTCAATTTGATGATGTAATAATAATAGCATTAACAATTTGAAAATTATCAGATTATCAAAATTATTATTGAAATTAAAATATAACATTAATAATTTGTAATTAAAAGTTATCGTATTATCAAAATTATTGTTGTAAATTTTTAAATAATTATTGAATAATAAAATTAGTTACTTACTATAACTACTGAGATTTCCATAATTATCAAAATACTAAAATAACAAAAATGTTTGTTAATTGTAAATTATTATTGACATTACTATTTTTCTCACAACTAATAATTTTCACTAATTACACCAGTAATTTAAAAATTACAACTAATTTTTAAGGATTTTAAAAAATCATTGCTAATTATTAGTAATTCATAAACCCGATCAATAAAATTGTGCAAGCCTGGCGGCCCGGCCCAGCCCAGCCCGAAAACAGGTCTACGACCCAACACAATCCGAGTTTATGCCAAGTGGGATCATCTGTTGTTTTTGTACCCCTTAGGTGTCCTAAGTCCTCCCATTTAAGGACACACCTGTCCATTTACAAAATCTCAATTAAATAGATTGTAATCTCGGTTAACCTTCGGTTAGTTAGAACAAAAATAAAAAGAATCCACTCCAAAAACTAAATGTTGACCACTTGCCCCCATTATATGCACATCTCTAGAAGGAAAAAAATCCCATCCAAAAAAGGAAATTGAATATTCTCACTCTCTCTTTCTCTCAACAAACCATCCTTCTTCTTCTCCTCCTCGCTTCTTTTATTCAAGGTCTTTAGTTTATTTAATACTATGATCTAAGGTTTGTCTACACCTTCTGATGTCTATATATTCTTGAGTTTAACTTTCTCTTCTAGTTAGATTGAAAGTGGTACTTTATTATTGTTTTGGAGTTCTATTTCTACTATTGATTTTCCCTTTCAAAAAAGATGTTTTAACCTGTTTTTTTTTTTTTAATTTAAACATTGATTTCCTTGTTGATGATTATATTGTTTGTTAAAACAAACAATCATATATAATAGGAAAATTGTCTAAAACTCACCATGAGTTCTCCACATTTCCCTTAAACCCACAACAACTTTTCAAAATGTCTAAAACTCACTATGTTAGTAAGTTTTTATTTTCTAAAACTTATCTTTTGTTAGTGCACCGCTAAAGCTTCTTAACAGAGGCGTCCATGTCAGCATAAATAATAATTTTCATGACCAAATTACCCTTGAATGGCGAGCTAGAGGAAAAATGGTCTTTTTCAGTTTTCATTTTTCTTGTTTTTTTCCATTTTTAGTGTTTTGTTATAATTTCAATTGTTTTTTATAATATCTGTTTTTTACATTTTCTATTTTCTACAATCTATAATTTTTCCTGTATTTTTTGTTATTTATTTGTAATTTCTGTGTTTTTCTATAATTTTTGGTGTTTTTTCTACAATTTTTATTTTCTGATTTTGTTTTTCAATTTCTATAGTTTCTATAATTTGAAAATAATTTTTTATTTTGTTTGCAATTTCTATAATTTTTTATATTTTTTGTAATTTCTATGTTTTTATGTATCTCATATTTGAAAATATTTTTTGAACTTTTTCCATTTTTTCATGTCTAAATATTAAAATGGTAATATATTAACACCCGTTAATTTATTTTGTATATATTTTATATTTTTCTATGAAGGTTAAAATGGTAATATATTAACACCCGTTAGTCTGTTTAACGTCAAGTTAGTGATATGATGAGTTTTAGACAATTTCCCTATATAATATAATTTGATTGTCTTAGAATCAGGAGAAGTAATAACAGAGAGAGAGAGAGAGAGATGTCTATTATGTGTGAGACAATCATTTAGTGGGGACGTGGCCTTTTTCTTGCCTCATGCCTAGGGACGGTTTTCCATGGAAGGAGTTTACTTTTGCAAGATGTCTGTTACGTCCAAACCTGGGTGAGACAATGGTTGGCTTTCTCCTTTCACCTTTCAAGTCTGAAGTTTTTAGTTGCGATTGCCATGGAAGGGGTGACTTTGGCAATCTTTTTCTGTGTATCCCCATTTTTGGGAGTTTCTTGATGAGTTTTGACTTTGTTGGAGGTCGGTCCTCCTTTATTGGTGTTTCCATCTTTTTGCGTCTTTTGCAGAGTGCTTACAAGAAACTTTGTTATCTTGTCTTATTGGTATTTATAAATACAATTGATGCCTTAACCGCTTGACGAGCAAGTGGCAAGAACCAAGACCAATATCAAGAAATGGATGCCAACTGGAGAAGTTAGTTGGCACGTGATCTTGATGTCATAATACTCCCCCTCAAGTTGGAGCAGGAGGTTGAATGCCCAATTTGGATAAGAGAAAAGCAAATTGATCATGCCCCAAGGCTTTCGTGAACAAATTAGATGGTTGTAACTTAGAGGCAATGTGATTTGTCGCAATGGTGTGGGCTTGAAGATGAGAATGGACAAAATGACAATTAATCTCTATGTGCTTTGTCCGTTCATGAAAAACTGGATTGGCGGCAATGTGTAATGCAGCCTGTTGTCACAGAAGAGCTGCATGGGCTGTGAATGTTGTAGTCCAAGATCAACAAACAAGCGTTTAAGCCAGAGTAACTCACTTGTAGCTGCCACCATTGATTTGTATTCAGCTTCGGCAGAAGAGCAAGAGATGGTTGGTTGTTTCTTGGATTTCCATGACAGAGGGGAGGAACCCAAAGTTGTAAAGTAACCGGTTGTTGACCGTCTTGTTGATGGGAAATTTGCCCAATCTGAATCACAGTATCCTCATATGAGAAGATCAGATTTAGAAGATTCAAAAACTGTTGGTATTGTTCCATTGTGAGGCTTGCTATCGGTGAAGAATCAGAAGTGTTTGAAGTATGTAAGCTTGACCTCGGAGTGTTGGTGTTATTCTTTTCTTGATAATGGGTTTTCTTCATGCCGGATCTTCCCTTTAGATCCCAACCAGGAGGATAACCAATGAGTTCGTAGCAGCGATCTTTGCTGTGTCCTGTCTTTTTGTAGTGATCACAACAGAGCTTTGGTTGATCTTTGGCAAATTGGCATTCTTGGAACCACCTTTGGCCTGATCAGTTACATGGAAAACTATTGCTTCAATTGTTAGGCTTTGTTGCCAAGTAACCAACTGACGTTTCTCCTCTTGTGTAATCAAGGCATATGCCTTGCTCACATATGGGAGTGGCTCCATTCCAAGATTGTTGGAGCGAACAGTATTGAACCGGTCATTAAGACCCATGAGAAATTGGTAGATGTGACCCTTCTCGCATTTTGCTACTAGATCTTTCATCACACCACGGGTGCAACAAGTACAGACTGGCACTGGAATATAAGTTGAGAGTTCATCCCAGATCGCTTTCATCTTCATGTAATACATTGAAATAGAGAGGTTGTCTTGTCTGAGTAGAGCTAATTCCTGTTTTAAATTAAAAATGCAAGGAGCATTTCCCTACGAGAATCTCTCTTCGAGATCTAAACAGATTGCGCGAGAATCATCCATGCAAGCAACGCTGTCATGTAATTCTCTAGTCAAGGCATTGTAAATCCATGATATGACCATTGAATTACATTTCTTCCAGGCAAAAAGCTCTACTGGTTTTGTTTGATCTGGCTTCAAGATTGTGCCGTCAATAAAACCTATCTTATTTTTTGCCCAAAGAGCATTCGTCATTGCTCTTTTCCAAATCGGATAATTGTCACCGTTCAGCAAAGTGGTGACCAACACCATGCCAGGATTGTCTGAGGTGCCAAGATAGTATGGAGACATAGGATTAGAGTAGTCTGTGTCTTTGATGTCCGTGTTTCTACACGCCTTGCTTCTAACAACCATCTTCTTGTGATCTGAAGAAGAGCAGAGTCATCAGCGTTATTGAAGAGACCAAGATGCAACAATGGATTAATAAATACAATGAGCAAAAGTGTAAAGCTCAACGCAACTTGTGATGAGAAAGAAACTTTGTTATCTTGTCTTATTGGTACAAGAGAGTATTTATAAATACAATTGACGCCTTAACTACTTGCTGAGCAAGTGGCGAGAACCAAGACTAAGGTGGCGTTTGATTGCACTTTTCAAATGTCTGAATCTGAAAATGTTGTTTTTCAGACACCACTTGCGTTTGGTATGCCTTCTTATTACAAATCTGAAATTGGATTTTAGATCTTAATTTCTAAGAGGTGGAGCGGCTACTTAATGTGGTCAGACATAATTCAGAGGTGTGTAAAAGACATAAGTGACCTTAAAAAAATTTTAATATTACATGTTTTGTCCTTCATCTAACTTGAATCGAACTCTCATTGTGACCTAACAAAGCTCCACTGCCACCACCGTCATTGCACTCTCTCTATCTCTCTCTCATGTATTCCCGCCACCGCCGCTGCAACTTGTAGTGGCTCTCTCTCTCTCTCTCTCTCTCTCTCTCTCTCTCTCTCTCTCTCTTTCCCTATCTTCCCGCTTCTTGCCACCAGTGAAAAGATTCTTGTGCGAGTCTTGGCACCTAAACTGAGAAGAGGATGCCCCATATTGGATGTCTGCCTTCCAATGGGATTCTGGTTTAAAATTGAGAAACAAGTACCGATGGACGATCGTTGTTGTTCAGGTCTACCTAGCTGGCAGAGAAGACAGAGAATAGGGGGTCTGTGACCTACCTTGGGGCACTGCAACTACAGCGGAATCTGACGGGCGAACAAAAATAGGGAGAAGAGAGAGGTGGAAGGGAGAGAGAGATATGATGGGCAAACAGAAGAGGGAGAGAGTGGAAGAGAGGGACGGGTGGAGAACTGCCGCTGCTTGAAATTGCAGTGGCGAGATGGGGGAGGGCGAATTGTTAAGGAAGAAGGAGGAGGAGAAGATAAGGAAGAAAGAGTTAGAGAGAGACGTCGGCGAGAAAGGAAGGGAGAAATGGCCTAGAGAAGACGTGTAGCCGCTGTCGAGTTTGAATCCGTCGCTGTAACACTTGCAGCGGCGGTGATGAAAATAGGAGAAGAGGAGGAAAATGCCAGGAGGAAGAAGAAGAGGAAGGAGAGGGAGAGAGAGAGAGAGAGAGAGAGAACGGACGGAGACCTACTATTGGTTTGCCACCGCTGTCGAGAGGAAGGGGTGAGTGCACAATGTCGAACAGTGTATTCCGGTGAATCTGAGAAGGTGAAGAAGAAAGAAAGAAAAAAGAATACAGAGGAAAGAAGGAAGAGAGAAAGAGAGGGAGGCCGAAGATGGGGGTTTGCAGCGACAATTCTCTCTCTCTCTCTCTCTCTCTCTCTCTCTCGCTCCCTGTCTTCCTGCCATCGCCACCGCCACTACAACTTCCAACAGTAGCAGTTGGGCGAGTAATAATATTAAAATAATAATAATTATAAATTATTTTACTAATTATTAATAATTTTAATCTTTTTATTAAACATTAATTATTTTTATTAACTAGTAATCTTTAATTATTTTATTAATTTTTATTTATGTAAATTATTAATTATTAATTATTTTAATATTTTTATAGTCATTAATTATTTTTTTATTTTAATTGTTTCATTTATTAATTAGTAATTATTAATTTATTATTTTTATTTGTATTGTTTCAATATTATTTTTTAGGTTGAAAAATATTTTTTATGAGATAATGCAAATTTAACTCAACATTTCCAAATAGTATATTCTAGGGGTAAAATAGTAAAGTCAGTAAATTTCAGATGGTAAAGGGTTGATCCAACACAAACAAACTTATGGATTCAGAGCCTGTAAAAAGTAGAAAAGCAAGTATGCTTCTTTTCATATTTCAGACAAAAAATACCTTTTTTAACTTTTCAAATCTAAAATTTTAGATTTATCAAACGTCACTTAAGATCAAGAAATGGATGCTAGCTGGAGAAGTTAGTTGGCACATGATCTTGAAGTCGTAATAATAAAAGTGGAAAAGAAGGGAAAAAAAAACACACATTCAGCAAGAAGATAACAAGTTAGTTCCAAATGTTTTAGATGGATGACAAACTCTTCATATCCGCTATCTATCATTTATTTGTGGTTGGTTGGAATGTGTGGATTGTGAAGACTGAAGATGATGGAGGTATAACCATGTGGCTTTTTGTGTAAATATTGGAGCCCTTAGTCTTGAGTGTTGTTTGTGTTAATCAAGTGTTTCATCTCTTTTTTTTTTATCTGTTACCTTATGCCTGTTAGTGCTGCCTTTAAAGTTGCAAGCTGTAGTTTGATGAACTCCGATATATATCATATCTTCCTACTCCTTTGATATTTGAAATTGAGCCAATAACACCTCCGAAGCATATATTCCTTATGGCTTCTAATGTCGCGCAACCTGGATGCTCCCTCGTGTGCGGTGACTCGCACTCCGACTGGAAGTCTATCTGGTCGGGCTGAGCTATGAGGGTCGAGTTGACGTTTGGATGACCGAGTTGATTTATGTTACAAGGAGTAGAAGGTGAGAGTGTCCGGGTGTCTTTTACCTGGGGAGGGCACTCCAATGCTTAAGTCAGTAGGTATTCGAGAATTCTTAAGAGGTGGAGAGAGCTCTAGAATGTTTAGTGTGCATACCTTTTTGAGTGGGATCGGGCGCCTTTAATAGGTCCCAGGGCTCAGGGTCCTCTAGGGAACGGTCTTGAGCTCCCTGTGGGGCCGTTTCCATTTTTCCTGGTGCGTTAATGTGTTAGTTGCGAGTTCTTCGTGGCAATTACAGTTTGTTTGAGTAAAGTCGAGGCATGCGACATGGTGAGACATTCTAACGATTGCGATAACAGCGCCTTTGGTAGCGAACTGCTAGGGACGGGTAGTGAGCTCTCCCTTGCAGGTCACCGTAGCTCCTCTTAGCTCAGCCGGCTCGTAGGACAGGTCACCGTAATCTTACGAGTTCTACCAGCTCAGCCTTACCGAGGTGGAGTTTGGGTTGAGCGAGGTGTTCCAAGCTAACTTACTGAGCTGGTCCGCTGACTCAATGTCGGGGTGTCAATCGGGGGCCATGTGTCGCCACTTGATTGGGAGGACCAAATTATCCCTCATCAGCTTCCTCTGTCGTCCATGCTCTCACTTGTAATGGTTTTACACTAGCCACAGCCAGATTGTTGGAGTGATCATAACTAATTCAAAGGGTTCAAGAGCCGACCAAGAGTGGAATCAAATCATTGCCACCCCAGTAGGGGTGTCAATGGACCGGTTTTGGGTTTGACTCCTGCCAAATCAAAATCAATTTGGATGGATTGAATGGACCAATAAGACATATTGAATTTGGATGGATTGGACGGAGTGATATGACATATTAGATTGGACTTGGTCCGTCCATAATGAATTTATATTGGATTGAGCCAATATATGATCCATTTATAGAAGATAAGAACATAGGTGTCAATGGACCGATCCAAAATGGTCCAAAATATTCATTGTACTAGATTGGACCAGGTCCATTTGTAATGAACTCACATTGGCTGGATCAGATTGCACCAAATCTAGTCCAATTGACACTGGTACACCCCGATACATCAAACTGGAAGAATGAAAACCCACGTACAAAACAGTAACCAAGGCCAGTTGCCCCCCGTGGTAATAGTTGTCTGGTGCTGTCTTTTGCACGCAGAGAATGGGGCATATTCCAGGTGGTGAACCATGTATGGCATCCCAAGCGATTGAATGAAATCAATTATGAGGGTTTCAAGAGCCTTCTTCAACCCACCCATGGCGGAGAAGCTTAAGTACGCCAACAAAATTCGGTTTGGAGGAAGCTGCCAAGGAGACTAGAGAGTAGCTAGCTTCCGGAATACTTGCCACCATTTCATGGTTACGGCTACCAGTGTATAGTGAATGGCTGGTGGGATGCTTGGGTTAGGGCTTGGAGGAGAGGAGGTCTCTGATGTTGTGTTTGGTTTGGAGGAAAAAAGTAGGGAAAGGAAAGGAAAGGAAAGATAGGGAAACTTTTACAAACTTTGTACGGGCCTATCTTTCCCTTCCTTTCCCTACCTGGTGAGGGAGTTCGAATGATTTTGTCTTTTTTGGGTGGTTCAGTTAACAGCTGAACACCCATTAACTTCACCGTTTGCTCACATTTCCAATATGTTGCATTTGTATTGGCGGGTTCACGCTTCCTGTGCACAGGATGTGAACTTAGTGCCTCTTATATGTGATGTGACAATATGTTATTCCCTATGCCATGAAACATTATCTATACTAGCTATAAGAGTGAATGTCCTTCTTTCTGGAATTTTCATTGGACATCTTTTACCCCTTATCTAAACAGCATATAATGGGCATAAAGAGGGTATATATGTCCTTTACTCTCACTCTAAAAACTATCCACTCATAATTGTTCAAAAAATGCCTATGAATTATAAATAGTTTTATCTTAGAGATACTGCCACATGCAAATACGTGTATATATTTACTAATAGCTTAAAACATCCCAATACCAAAAGCCATGCAAAATATTGGTAATAGGAGATTAAAAGGTCTTGGGATGTCAAATTAGTTGGACTGGTCATATGCTTAAAATACAGATCTATCGCTATTAGCCTTATATGGCAACAATTAATATTAGTAGTTGAAAACCAATTATGAACGCATGACAAAGTTTTTGGGGGTCAAGATTTGTTTTGTGCATAGAGGGTGGAAAGAAAAATAGTCCTTTCTAGACTCTAGCTAATTTACCATATTAAAGATTCATCATATAATTCTTTACTAGAAAAAACTTTTTTCTTGATATCTATTATCATTAAGTAATTAATAAAAGACACTTGTTATATATCTATGTATGGTTTGAAGTATATATATCCCACAAGAGCTTCCCGTAGAGCTAAAAATCAAGCAATTCATTTGGAGGCATTGTTTGAATGGAATTGCAGTTAAGAAGGGAAGTCCATTCTTCATGCCCTCCTTCTCTTTGAAAAGGCCAAATGCATTTGGCCAGGCTCAGGGGTGGGAATAAATCCGGAACGAAGTCAAGGCTTTAGTTTGTTTGGAAATTGGTTTAATAACTTGCTGTTATCTCTTGGAATTGGTTAATATTTCTTTGACTGACTTTATGGTTTATTTGAAAGATAGAAATGGATTTTATTTTGAGATTTTTTTTTATACTTCCCCCTTTGTTGTAATTGGCTCTATTCGCATGTCAATTGAGGTTAGGGAAATCTCTTTTCTTGGAGAGGAGATTGGTAAGTTGTTCATAGGGCATGGAGTCAGGAAGGTCTCCTTCCAACCACCTTCAGTTGGTTTTTGTAAATGTAATGTCGATGGTAGTTTTTGAATTCAAGCAAAACTGTTGTTGGATTTATGTTTTTAGAGATTATGAAGGTTTGTGTTGGGGAATTGGATGTGGGGCTTCTAGTGGGTGAAGCAAAAGTTTTGTTTGAGGCTGTTTTATTCATTGTGAACATCAATTTAGACAATATTTTGTTTAAAACTGACAATTCCCAGTTGGTTTCCTATATTCATGGTGAACAAGACTCTTGGCATCAAGATATCTTTTTTATTGGCAAGGATATAAAGCTCTTGTGTGCAGGTAAGTCAGTTAATTTTCTTTAGGCTGTACGTAGAGGGCAAAACCTTATATTTTGTATGTATTTGCACTGTACATATTTATATTTGTACGAGGCTTAGTATTGTTTTGTTTGGTCTATTTTCAAAGGATTTAAAAATAATTAGGAGTAAAACAAAATATAAATGCAATGCAAATTTAATAATAATAATAATAATAATGAAACTCAATGTATCCCCCCTTTTGTTACCTTAATTCAATAATTCATAACAAATGGGAAATTTAGGAGGATGTAGCCCATAAAATTAGAGGAAGGCCAAATGGAGGAATGCATTTAGAATTATATATTATAGATAAATACCACTTCATCTAGAAGGCAAATATTATTGAACAATTAATAAGATCAACTACATCGTATGGAATAGAGTGTTGAGAAGTTAGAATCAGCATATCTAAAAATTGAATATAGCAAAAATACAATTGCTCAAATGGATGTGGTAATTCTTAAGTTGAACAGGGTTAGAAATAAAGTTATTATGAAGGAATAAATGATAAAGACCATCTATGACAGAAAAAGTGATAAGTTACAAACTTAAAGAACTAGAAAAAGTAATTCCACTTGTAGTAGGACAAAGCTTAGATATGATGATGATTTTTATATGATATGTGGTACAAGTGAAATAGCTGAGTATCGTGTTGTTTCCTTCCATAAATTTCAACCGCATTTCTATCACTTCCCTACCAAAAAGCAGAAAAATAATTATAAAGAGAATTTAGCTACCATTTTGGACCAATTCAGAGACTGTCCAATCTGTTCTAATCTGGTCCATTGACACCTATGTTCTTATCTACTATCCAGGTCTAATCCAAAATGCCATATTGATCCGGGTCCGGTCCATCCAAATTCAATGTCTTATTGATCCAATAAAATCTATGATATTTTATATTATCCAATAAAAAGGAAAGAACAAAATTTTAGAGATAACTTCTTTTATGTGCTTTGTTTCCAATTATACATTCTCAATATATATTTTACAACTTATTTACAATCATTTAAATTTAATTTTGTATTTAATATTACTATTATATTTAAGCCCAAATACCTTTATGCCAAAAACTGCGAATTTGGGTTGCGACGCGAGGATTTGCAATTACATGAATTGAATTTCTGCAAAGAAGTTCGAGATCTATAATGCGTTAAACAAATAGTCTGGTTCCTTAGGCCCTTGCCTCTTTTAGGTTTAGAGAATTTTAACGAAAAACTTAGCCGAGGGCTGACGCCCAAGCGCAAATGGATGAGGAGTCTTGTGTCTGCATTTCATTTGATGCCAAATATCCCATCAACAGATTTCGCAATGGATCAGTTTATGTCGATAATGGTGGAACGCTCATCTAAAACTTAAGCTCGACCCCAGAGTCGAAATGTCTTCAACACCAATTCCCTGTAGCCCTCCATATCATGTTTATATGAAGCTCTAAAGGAGTCCAGTCCAGTCCAGAGTACCAGACAGTTTTGGGTTGAAAATGTAGACACCGATAGACGCAAGCTGAAGGGAAATCAATGCAGCAAGCCTGGAAGGTGACCTTCTATCAATATCTGAGAAGGGCCTCTAGAAAAGGCTAAATCCTATGCCATTTCCTCTCTTCTTCCCTTCTCAAAATAAACACCTTTCTTTATTCTAATAACGGAAGATTGAAATTACTTTTTTTCAGTTTTCTATAAAGAAAAAGAAGAAAAAGGAGAAGAACAGGGAAATGAATGTGAGAAGTTCGGTAAGCAGATTAGTCGACTGAGAGGGATCTCACGACAACCGGCCAGTTAACTTCTCTCCCGTTGATCGATTTAGCTACAGCCACTTTGGCGATTCAAGAACAAGGGTATACCGCACCCTTCTCTTGGTACATGTAGCATCGCGCATAAATCAAGGCACAGACACAGTTGGAAACGAAAGGTAAATCATCTTCGATCAGAAGCAAAAACAACAGCACAGAGCAAGGAATTCATCATGCCCTCAATACCAATTACCCATAACTACGAACTCCAAAAGAAGTCGGAACCCTAAACCCTCTAATGAACAGAGATAAGATGCGCGTTTAAGAGATGTGAAAAACCCTAAGCACGGCACGATTTATATAGTGTGACTATGTGGGGTTCTTGCATTTTAAGTAACCTGACTACAGCTGTTTAACCATGGTTCAGCTGGGTGGGGTTGGGGTGCTGGTTATTGCTTTTGGCTGTCCACTACACTGGGCTGTCCACTGGAGGAACGGAATCTGTTCCTCACACATGGGCGCCTCACAGACATAATTACCGTACATTGATAATAAGGAAAAAGTATGAATACATACAATGCAGAATTCTGAATTTCAGCCACCCCCTACAACTAGCCTTCTTCCCCCCTATAAATCACATCCTGCCCATGAATTTGTCATCAATTCACGGTATGCATTCCTCCTGTACTTTGTGACCAGTAAACTCTGAACTGGACTGATCGGTACTTCTTCCAAATATTTTTTGTCAATAATAATTTATAAGTACGAGAGATATTCCCAATGCATGTACACCTACATCTACTCTACTGAGATGTAGATAAGATGTACGATTTATATAATGTGATTTAGTGCTCGTATTTGGGGTTATTTTCATTCCAAAAAGTATTTAACTCCCAAAAATGGCAAACTTAATATCTATCATTACCAATTCATCATTTATTTGGATCATGTAATGATATGTATGATTTAAATTTTTTAAAATACTAAAACTACTTTTTTTTTAATATTTTTATGACTATTTTATCTTGATTGCCTTTATCAGCAAGAGGGCATAGTAAGAGTTACTTGTCTTCTCCCCTCTTTGTTATGGATTGAATAATTGAAAAAAGGATTACAACGATAATAGTCTAAATCCCTTGGATGTCTTCTCTAACATGTTTTTTCGTGTAGTTTCTCCAACAGGAAGCACCAGTTCTTCAACATAAGGTGAATAGTGATGCCCAATTGCAATGAAAAGGGAGTTAAACATGACAATTTTGTGCATCTATTCAAAACTCAGGGTATTTGTGTTCTTTCACATGCCATATATAATCGGCATCTGTTAACAATTTTGGACTAAATTGACAATTTTCAAAAGATCCAGTATTACAGTGGTATGTTTTGAAGTCTAGGTACTAAAGTAAAACTAATCCAAAGTAAGATACTATTATGCAATTTTTGCCCAAAAAAAAAATTCTCTTGCAGGACAAGTTAGTCCATCCAGTCCAGCTATGTATGGAGTAATCTGTCATGCAGAAGAACCCTGTTGAAAGTGGACAGCCAAAAAAAAAAATTGTAACATTCAATCCTCAGAAGGTCAGTTGTTCCAAGAACAAAAAAATTGAAACACACTTGCTTATTTCTGTGTGTTTTCTGGGTAAAGAAATACTAGTTGCTTCTGGGTAAAGCACAATGTTTCGTGAATGACCACCCTTCATACAACGTACAATAATATAACTCATAAATATGCAAAAAAGGAAACCAGAATTGAAGATAAAAGCAGTCCTCCAAGTTTCATAAAAATAGTTCCATCCATAAAAAAAAAAGCATCAAATTTCAGTGTTTCACACGCAGAATATCAAATCAAGTGGCGAATTTGGATGTGCTGCCACCCTTAAATCAATGTATCCCCTCATCTTTATACTAAAAGCAAGATGGGCCAATCTTGGATTTTAAATCTGTCCAAATGTTCTAATTCCTAGAAACAACAACAGGAAAAAGAAAATTGGCCAATAGTCATAAAGTGTTCTGCTGCTATGAATCTATGATTTTCATATCGTCCAACCAGAGACACTTGAACAAGGAAATCTCTTTGGGGTTGGGTTGTACCCTGTTTGCCAAATGCCTGATATCCCATAACCTGTAAAACTTTGATCATAAAATTCACACAGCTCTGCTGAACAAACAAATAGACCCAGTAGCTCTGTTGGATGAAGTTCTGGGTCCTAACTATGTGCTTGTTTTAATCTCACATGCAATCTCCGACCAGGTTTCCTTCAGCTGTATACATTTGGGTTTTCTCTACTTCGGATGAGAGGTACACCATCTTCCCTCCAAATTATCCGCTCTTCACATAATGCTGCAGTGGCTTCCACGTACAATTGATGCTCCTAAATAGAAAATTCAAGTGTTCAAAGGAAGAAAAAACCAAGCAGAGAAAGAAATTAATGGTGTCACTCTAGAAAAATTTAATACTTCCACCAATCAACAATCAAATGAGTGGACCAGGCCAT
Source organism: Nelumbo nucifera (assembly GCF_055504915.1). NCBI lineage: Eukaryota > Viridiplantae > Streptophyta > Magnoliopsida > Proteales > Nelumbonaceae > Nelumbo > Nelumbo nucifera. Next base: position 67,514,175 of record NC_142649.1, read on the forward strand.
CTAATAACAAAACCAATCCTAATCACCCTCATTACCTCATGAAGGACCCTTGCAGCCAGCACCTCTGCCGTATCATTTGCCAGAACAGGTACTGCCTTTTGAGCAAGAATACGACCAGTATCATAATGTTCATCAACAAAATGGATTGTGGGACCTGAATATCTGGCCATGGAAGAAGATAAAACATGACAAACCCATTTGTAGATGCAAAAGGACTAAAGTAACAAATTGTTATTGTAGAGAACACTGATGTGGGCCCCACGGCTGTGGTCCCCACTGTGTTCGTACGACAGCACATGTAACCTTTGATTAGTTTGTTAGTGTTAGTTGGTAGTTATCTTAGACAGCTTGTTATCTCAGTTACTTATTTGTTTTATTTGTCATGTAAGCATTAAGGGCAATTCTGTCCTTTCCTACATTTAGTGAACATAAACTATAAATAGAGAGAGTGGCGGCGGCAGATTCATTCGATCTGTCCCTCCTTTCAAAACCCTTGTGTACTTCTGCTTCTTCTCCTTTCTTCTTCCTCTTTCTTCTACTTTTCTCAATCTGAAATTTGTTGGAATTCAAGACTGACTGTAGTCTTGATTGACTACTTGGTATCAGAGCCTATCTAGGGTTTCTCATGTGAGTCTAGTCCAACCGACCACACGAGAACTGTCTAGGGCTGGAAGCTTACAAAGGACTGTTCGTTGGCTGATTCTTGGAGGTTACCAGAAAAGTTTAGCAGCTGTTTGAAGACTTGTCGAGGCTTGCAGAGTGTTTTTGGTAATTAGGAAGAATCAGAGAAGGTTAGGGTTCAGGCCACAATTGAAGGTAGTGATCAGAGTTCTCTGGGTAAGTCTTTATTTTTCCCTTGAGATTGCTGTCAGTCAAGATAGGTTGGACCTATCTAGGAGGAGCGGCCGAACTCTCCTATTTTCTCTCAGAGGTGATCAGTTTTTTTTAGGGTTTGTCATTAACCCTACGGCTAGACTTGACTATGAATTCTTTTGGAAAGTGCGACTGATCACTGTTTATGTTCTCACAAAGATCTTCCTAGCCCTACGATTAAAACCCTAATTCTGCTTCAGCACTACAGATTGCTTTCTAAGTGGGTTTCAGACCTGTTTTTGGCTTCCGAGCCTGTTTTGGGGGTGAGAACTGTTATCGGACTGCATATATTCTGGTTGCCGATTGGTTTCAAATCAGATCTGAACTGATTTCATACAGATATCTGATTGTGATCGATTGTTTAACTGTTGTTTTCGATTGTAGTAACCCTGATAGTTCTTAACTACTGATTCTTGACCAAGAATGGAGTTCAAAAATCAGGGAAAAGGTGTTTTGGGGAACAACAGTTCTGGTAGTATGTCTGAGACTGCGTTTCAGATTACAACTGTGAGTTTGACGGATCCAATTACTTGAAATTGGCCCAATCAGCCATGATGGCTATTGGGGGAAGGGGAAAACTTAGCTACCTATTGGGAGATGTGAAAGAACCTTCCAAGAAGGACCCAATGTATACCAAGTGGGTTCAGGAGAACTACTTGGTTATGACATGGCTATGCAACTCTATGTAGCCACATATCAGTCGAAATTACTTGCGGGCAAAGACAGCCAAGGAGATATGGGATGTCATGAAAGAGACCTACTCTCAACCTCTTAATGTTGCTAGAGCCTATGAAATGAATTGTGAAGTGAATAATCTTAAACAAAGAGAGAAACCAGTCTCTGTTTATTTCTCTACCTTGAAATCCCTGTGGCATGAAATTGACCATCTGGAGACTCTTGAGTGGGAAAGTCCAAAAGATGCACAAACCCATAAAAAACAAGTTGAGACCAATAGGGTGTTTGAATTTCTGGCTGGCCTGAATTCAGATTATGACATTGTGAGACAGTAGATACTAACAAGAGACAGTGTGACCCTCTCTCAAGCATACTCCCTAGTGCATAGTGAAGAGACCAGGAGGAAGGTTATGATGCAACATCAGCCCTTTCCCCCAGCCCTGGCAGAAGTTAAACCTAAGTTTGGGGGTGATACAGAAAGGGACATGAAGAAGGAAGATAAACGGGATCTGCTATGTAAACATTGCAAGAAACCCAAGCATATGAAAGATACATGTTGGAAGCTCCACCCTCATTTAGTCCCAACAAAACTGAAGAATAAAAGAGGTAATGCTCATATGGTTGTGAATAATGATTCTGCATCATTGTCAGGCACAAAAGGCACGCCCCTAGATACCTTAGCTGTTGTTCGGGCTTCCCTAATACAGTTGGAAAAGGAGGTTGGGAATTCAGCTTAGTCATCTCAGTCACCATCAGCCCCTACCACATCTGCATTTGCTCATTCAGGTACTCGGGCCTCAGCCTATCATGCTTCAGCTCCAGGTAACACTGAACACTATTGGGTAATAGACTCAGGTGCATCTGACCATATGACTATCTTGCCATCATTGTTCACTACTTATCACTTATCTTCTTGTAGAGATAAAGTATCCATTGCTGATGACTCTCTTGTTCCCATTTCTGGCAAGGGTGACATCAAGTTATCTGATACTATTTCTTTATCCTCAGTCTTGCATGTTCCTAAACTTGATACTAATTTGCTTTCAGTCGGTAGTATTACCAAACATCAGAATTGTTCAGTAACCTTTTTCCCTGACCGATGTGTTTTTTAGGACTTGGAGACGAGGAAGGTGATTGGGACTGGCCGTGAGACGAATGGGATCTATCTGCTTGGAGAAAGTTCTCATTGGAAAGAGCCAGTGGATAAGAAATCTTTTGTTTCTCAGTTTGTGAGTTTGGTTATGCTTTGGCATAATCGATTAGGTCATTTATCTTTTCGGTCTTTGAAGAGTTTGTTTCCTACTTTATTTGAATCTGTTGAGATGTCAAATTTGAGATGTGAGAGTTGTGAGCTTGCCAAACATTGTAGAACATCTTATTCTTTGAGTAATAAAAGAAGTAATAATTCTTTTGATATTGTGCATACCGATGTTTGGGGGCCATATCACATCCCTTCTATGGGTGGGTATAGATATTTTCTGTTGTTTGTTGATGACCATACCCGTTGTTCTTGGGTCTACCTTATGCGTTCTCGAGATGAGGTTCCCGCTCTGGCCCAAAACTTTCATCAGATGATTTTAACCCAGTTTGGGGTCAAAATCAAAGTCCTTAGATCTGATAATGCAAAAGAATACTTTGCTAAGCCACTGGCCTCTTATTTACTTGATCATGGGGTTATTCACCAGAGCACTTGTCCTCATACACCACAAGAGAATGGGGTTGCCGAGAGGAAGAATAGGCACATTTTGGAGGTGGCTAGAAGCATCATGTTTACCTCCAATGTGCCTATCCGTTTCTGGGGTGATGTTATCCTCACGGCAGTGTATCTCATTAATCGGGTTCCTTCCCAGGTTCTTGATATAAAGCCTCCGTTTACCCTTCTATACCCAGATGAGGAGTTGTTTACTGTTCCTCTTAAAACCTTTGGTTGTACCTGTTTTGCTTAGCTTCTTGGACCTCATCATTCCAAATTTGACCCTAAGGCCTCCAAATGCATTTTTCTCGGTTATGCACAAACTCAAAAGGGTTATCGCTGCTATGGTCCTGTTTCATGGAGGAGATTTGTCTCGATGGATGTCACATTCTTTGAGGAGGCACCCTATTATCCTAGGGCTTCTCCTCAGGGGGAGAGTAGTGAGAATTTGGGTCTTTTTCCTCAGGGGGAGCGCAATGAGAGTGGGGTTAACTCATCTGAGGTTGTTCCTTTACCCATTCCATTGAGTGATGAAGGCTGTAATGGTGAGGGTTGTCAGAGGAATCAGGAGTTGAAAGTCTATCACAGGCGATGCAGGCAGGTTGATCTCGGTCATCGACAGTCCAAACCAACTTCAGTTCCTTCTGCAGATCCAGATCCAGGTACTTCCCCTCCTTCAAATGACCTTGACCTCCCTATTGCGGTCCGTAAAGGGAAACGGTGTTGCACCACATCCACAACTCACTGCATTTCCCAGTTTCTATCCTATGATCGCATGTCTTCCTCTTACAGGTCCTATCTCACTTCCATTGCCGATATCCCTATCCCTAGAACAGTGCAAGAAGCCTTATCAGTTCCAAAGTGGAAAGATGCAATGAAAGTTGAGATGGATGCCCTTTTGAAAAATAATACTTGGGAACTAGTTGACCTACCCAGAGGAAAGAAACCGGTTGGATGTAGATGGGTATTTACTGTGAAACATAATGCTGATGGCTCCATTGAAAGGTACAAAGCCCGGTTGGTTGCAAAAGGGTTTACTCAGATTTATGGTATAGACTACTTGGAGACTTTTGCTCTAGTAGCAAAGATGACCACTATTCGAGTTCTATTAGTCCTTGCAGCAAGTTACTCTTGGCCCTTGTTCCAGATGGATGTTAAAAATGCTTTTCTGAATGGAGACTTACAGGAAGAGGTCTATATGCAGTTGCCCCCTGGATTCTATGATACAGATACAAGTAAGAAGGTTTGCCGACTGAATAAGGCATTGTATGGATTAAAGCAATCCCCTAGAGCTTGGTTTGATAGATTCAGACTAGCCCTTGGAAAATTCGACTATGTACAGGCCCAATCAGATCATACACTGTTCATTAAAAGAGTGAACTCTTCTTTGACCTTGCTTGCTGTATATGTGGATGATATTGTAGTGACAGGGAATAGTAATAGTGAGTTTGAGTCCCTCAGACAGGGAATAGTAATAACTGAGATAACAAGCTGTCTAAGATAACTACCAACTAACATTGACAAACTAATCAAAGGTTACATGTGCTATCATACAAACACAGTGGGGACCACAGCCGTGGAGCCCACATCAGTGTTCTCTACACTCCCCCTCAAGTTGGAAATAGATATTTGTCATTCCCAACTTGAATAGGTCTGCCTCTAACTTCTTCCTTGGAACGGCCTTGGTGAGAAGATCTACGAGCTGCATGTTGGAGGTAATATACGGGAGACACACTTCTTGTGATGAAACCCTTTCTCTGACAAAGTGTCGATCAACTTCGATATGTTTAGTTCTGTCATGCTGCACCAGATTGTAAACTATATTAATAGCCGCCTAATTATCACAATACAACATCAAGGGCTTCTCATAATCAATACCCAACTCAAGTAGTGACTTCAACCATAGGATTTCAACCACTCCGTTAGCCATTGACCTGTATTCAGCTTCGGCACTAGAGCGGGAAACAACACTTTGTTTCTTACTCCTCCAAGAGACGAGGTTACCTCCTACAAGGGCACAATATCCAGAGGTAGACCTCCTGTCATCAGCACTCCCAGCCCAATCAGCATCTGTATAGACCTCCACCTTCATGTGATTATTATTCTTGAACAGTGTACCTCTACCTGGGCATCTCTTCAAGTATGCTAATATTCTCTCAGCTGCAAGAAGATATGTAGTTCTAGGGGAATGCGTGTTCTCTTCATACAGAGAACACAAAAACTACATCAAAAAGTGCATGACTGTTAAAAAACGCAAATTACAGTTGCACCCAGTACAATGCTTCCCTATTAACAAATGCATTAGCTGATCTCCCAACCCACTGTACTATTACAGACATATTCCTTGCCAGCCATTTGAATTTCTTTATCTCATTCTTGTAGTCCCACATGACATCCTCCGGATTCTTTAACCAGTTCACCACTGTCTTAGAGTCCCCATTAACCAGAAGTTGCTCCACACCCATTTCTTTTGCAAGAATTATTCCTTGTATTGCAGTTAACAGCTCTGCATAAATAAAGTTCCCAACACCTAAAGGGCCAGAGTATATTAAGACAGCCTTTCCAGCCTCATTCCTCAGTACACCTCCCAATCCAGAGGGATTCGGGTTGCCCTGGCTACTCCTGTCAAAATTCAGCTTCAAAGAACCGTGAGGGGGGACCCGACTTGTCATTACCTTTACCTTGGAGGAGGAACAACTTGCTACTGATAACCAAACCCTCCAACAGTCAGTAAAGGAGAAATGATCAAACAAATCCAGAGCAGTGTTTTAAAAGGCGTGGGAAGCGTAGAGGCGCTCCCAAAATGCCCTGAGGCGTATGCCAGAGGCACTGACGCCTCTGAGGCGTACGCCTCAGATGCAAGAGCTGTTATGCATCTTTATTCTTCTTAATATAAAAGATTTTTATTAAAAATAAAGAAAAAATGAGATCCCCCCTTCCTTTTCATCCTCCTCATAACCCCCCTCCTCTTAAGGAGGCTTACACTTCCTTGTGTTCGGGAGGCTTACACCTCTTGTGTTCTGAATTACGCCTCACGTCACGTCTCCGCACTTTAAAACACTGATCCAGAGTCCTTAACCAATGTATTGCCCTATACATAATGCAGTCTTTCAAGGCCTGACTGCTCCTCCCCTTTTCCTAAAAGATCCTAGCATTCCTTTCTTCCCAAACTGTCCATAACAAGGCAGCTCGTGCACATGTCCACATTTTCCTTCCTCTTTTATGGGGCCAATAGAACACAGAAGGGTTAAAGATTGTACTTACTTCTGTTGGCATATCCTATATAAAGCCAAACCTAGAGCTCTGCAGTGACACTACAAGATAAAAATAAGTGATAATAGTCATCACCATGAGATCTACAAAGAGTGCACCGGTTTGGAGAAATACATAAGAAGGGTCTTCAATTTTGTAAGTTACCCATCGTGCTTACTTTGCCATGCCACGCTTCCCAACACAAAGCCATAAACCTTGGAGAGAACCAGCCTACACCAAACTTCTTTGGAAGGGAAACTTTGTTGAGAGGAGGTTTGGCACAGGAATTTAAAAAAAGGAACCACAACAAAAAGACTCATCAGGGTGAATGGCCTAAATCCTCTTATCAGGTTTCAAAGGATCCAACCAAACCTTATCAAGGAAACCAAGAAGAGCAGACAGACAATCAACTTCATCCTCCCTTAACCCTCTATGAGAACCAAAATCCCAAGACAAAGACAACAAATTTAAAATTGAAGGAAATAATTTTGAAACCACATCTTTTTTATACAAAAAAAGAGTACAAGGACGGAAAAAGGTCTTTTAGGGGAAGATCTCCAACCCAAATGTCCTCCCAAAACTGAATAGAATTACCAGAACAAGCATCATACCTGATACAATTGAGAAACTACGGAAGAATTTTGTGAATTGCTTTCCATGGTGTTGCTAGGTTAACCCTCCTTGAAGCACCAACATCCCATCCACTCTCTAACCATCCATGAATACTCTTCACCACTTCAGCCTATCTCGTTCTACAGGCCACCTCCACAACTACTTCCCTAACAAAGCTGAATTCCTTTTAAGCACATTCTCAAGCCCTAATCCTCCTTCCTCTTTGCTTCTACCCACAACCTCCCAACTGATTAAGTGGTATTTTTTACCTTCTCCTAGTTCCCAAAGAAAACCTCTCATCAATTTTTCCAGTTTCTTCGCTTTCCTAGATAGTATCCTAATCTGTCAACTGTTACTATTTCCCCCTAATTCTTACTTCCAAACCAGTTTTTGCTCTAGTGACTGAACATAATCCAACTTCAATTAAAACTATTTTTTAAGAGTTAACTCGTAGCTTTACTGATTAGAGAGTAGAATATATTATACACAACTGCCTTGCAGTCCCAATTTGGGATGGCTACTGCCACCAAACCCAAATTTCTGGATTACATTTCAGTTTCCAACCCTCCTCAAAATATGCAACTTCTATTTACCAGATAACATCAGCCAATGTGTTTGCTGACCTGTGTACCCAGGCATAATCAACTATAGTCCCTGTTGTTAGCATCCCGATCTCCTTGAAAATGTTTCTGTAGTGTCAGGAGGTTGTACTATTGTCTTTGAGCCTGCTGACTTTTAATTTTTGAATCTCCTACCACCAATGAGAAGCCAGCAATCAATAATTTTTCTAGATGCAGTCCTTGAACCACTGTCATTAATTCAGCCCTAACCAAATTTCCAATAGTTTTCAAGGCGCCAAGGCGACCATGGGGCACCCAGGCGCCTAGGCGGGCGCCTAGCCCTCGCCTAAGCGATGGAATTTAAAACTAAGGTTGCCAATGGATTTCTACCCTTTTGAACTAGTTTTTTTTGGATTTATGTATTCTGCACTTACTTTTGTGCTTGGAACTTGAAAGAGCTGAAGGGAGCAGAGCCCCTAATTTAGATCTACAATACATAGGGAACAAATACTAAAATAAAAGAAGAAAATGAAAAAGAAAAGTTGGGGGCGGAGCACCTGTTCTAGACTCAGAAAATCTGGTGATAAAATATTAAAATAAAAGAAGAAATATAAAGAAGAAAAGAAGGGACGAGCCCCTGTTTCAGAAACCAATGATGAGAAAAAAAAAAGCTGAAAAAATGGAAGAAATTAAGAACAAAAGAAGGGGGCGGAGCCCCTGTTCTAGACCCAGAAAAGGTGGTGAAAAAATATTAAAATAAAAGAAGAATATAAAGAATAAAAGAAGGGGCGGAGCCCCTGTTTCAGACACCAATAATGAGAAAAAAAAAGCTGAAAACATACAGGAAATTTAAGAACAAAAGAAGGGGGCGGAGCCCCTGTTTTAGTCCAATAAAATGATTCAAAAAACTTGGAGAAAAGATACAAAAAGGAAGAGGAGAAAATGGGGCGTAACCACTGTTTTACACCAGGAAACAAAGAACAAAACTAAGAAGAAGGAGGAGGAGGAGAAGGATTAACTCACCTTGACTTTAGAGGACTGTGTGGGAACAATGGAGGCTGCTGTTCTCTCATCTTCCTCAGTTCGATATTTCGATTCTATTGTCAATGTGAAACCCTCAAGGATTAACTTTGTTTTTACTTTCCTCAATACAAAAGCATGATAACATGCAATAGGTTCTATTGTAATAACTAAAACAACCAATAAAATATTATATATTTTTTATTTTTTATTTAATAAATATTTATATAAGCATGCACCTCACCACCTGTTTAACTGAAAGAGGACACAGACACCAATTGCCAATTATGGAAAATGTCATACATGGAGAGGTGCTTGAAGATCCTTACGGTTTTAGTGTATCTTCTCTCAAAATTAACAGTAAAGTAACTCCTATGCAGGATATTCATTGTTAGTGCAAGTTGCTTTTTAAATCATATTATATCAGTCACATGTGAGGCAAACTAAAGGTTGACCATAGGCATTGATAAACTACTACCTAAAAACTGAAAATTACATTAGAAAAACTGAAAACTACCCAATATAAATTTGCTTTTGAGTTAGTTTCTCCAAACCTACTGCCTGCCTACCAAATTAATGGGGTATCGTAATAGAACCCCAGATATCAACTCAAGATTATGTTAAAACTACATGTGGGGGAATATGGGACCTTGAGGAGAGTTGTTTAATTTGATTTAAATTCTAGCCTTGTTCATCCAAGCAGAAGCAACCCGTTGAAATATTCTGATTTTGATTGAAGGCTTGCTAGAAAGGTGGTAAGGTGGTCTGGAAGATTGTATCTGATGTGTTTAGATTCATTTCCCAAATTATTTTCTTTGTTTTTTTGTTTGAGAAACAAGAATCCATCCCAATGTAGCCGGTCAGTAATTATATTTTCATTCCTGTACCAGAACAATTGGTTCCAAATGTTTTGCCAAACATTGAAGTTGTTCAAGGATGAGTCATTATTAGAAGCACATGGATATGCATATTAATCATAACAAAGAATCATCATATGAGTATAGAAACTTAATGGCCTAAACATTGAAAATAAGTTCCATTTATAACACTTTTTTTGAACTTCAAAACAACCTTGAACTCATAAACAGTGAGCATAGTTGTCAAGACATCTAGATGATTCTAGGTCAATGGGGTGCCTAGTCACCTAGGCAATAAGAATTTTATAAAATAAATAACTAAATTCTGGCCAAGTTCCCTAGTTTCATATAACATCAGCATCATAGTTGTCTAGGTGATGCCTAGGCACCAGCCTAGGCAACAGCGCACTAATACCAGGTTGCCTTGCTTTATGAACAAGAAATTTTTTACATGGTGCTCTTGGATACTTTTATATTCTTAATGTTTTGACAACCAGTTCATACTAAGGTAGCATAACATGTAGAGTGATGCCTAGGTGATAAAGCACTCATAAGGGTTGCATCACTTAATCACCAAGATATCTTTTACACTGTTGTTGGATACTTTTATATCCTTAACTTTCTGAGATTATAATAATGAAATAGACATTATTAAACTAAGTTATTTGTTATGGTTGAATCAAGATGTATACTCCTTTGAACCTGAAAGATGAACATCGTGTGATCATATTGTGCAAAAATTCCAATAATTAGAGAGGTTGAAAATCAAAATTTTACTTGAAACCCTAATGCCGAAATCGCATTTGGAGTGAAAACACGATTTTCTTCCTTGGATCATTTGGGATTCTTGGACCATAAAAGATCAAATCTTCGGACCAAGAATAAGTGTAGAACCCGATTATGATGTCCACAAATGCAAAAATCGAAGTGGTGTTCACACCCAAACTTGGATCTTCCCAAAATACTGCAACTAACTGAAGATGGTGCAACTGTGTTTGCAGTCTTGGAATTCTTTTCTAGAATTTACAACGGCAAAGGTCTGACCTTTCACACGAGTTTGGGTCATATCTTTAACCCGGAATAAGTCTAGAACAATGCTAGGGAGGTTGACTAACAGGTCTGGTCAAATGAGGTTCAAAACCCTAGTCAAAGGTGTCTTACAAGATTAGATTGATTCTAGCAATGATGGGAAAAACTTGCATGGTTCAATCCCCTCTTATTGCTATCTATTTATAGACCATGGAGGGCTGCAAGAGCCCTCTCCTTGTCTATCTATGACTCCTAACATGTTTAGGATTAAGTTGGAGAGAGTCTTGATCTCCAAATCCAGCCCTTTAGATTGGAATCTAACTACCTAGTTAAACTAGCCAAATCCTAGTCATACTAGACTATCTAGTGAATAGTTTGACTTGGATTCTCATGTGAGACTTTTAATTATCCATTAGCACTTTAATAATTCTGAAAATAATTATCCAATTAGAATATTACAGCTTGTATGGCATGGGACCCACAACTTAATGGGAGAGCCAACATGTCACATGCTTTATGTAAGCTAGTGGGGCCAACCACTTAATTATTTAATTAATGTGTCGTGACATACAAACTGCCTTGAGCACTTACTGTGTCGTGACATAGCTTTTGATGATCCTATCAATGCACTCGACCTGACATAGCTTAGGTAGTAAGTGTTGTGAGTAGATATCAATTGAATCTAAGATCTGAGTACTGGACTACTGTGAAGAACATATTGAAATACCTTGAAAGGACAAAGGATTATTCCCTTGTCTTTGAAGGAAGTTCATTGCAATTGGTTGGGTATACTGATGTCGATTTATAGTCAGACCCAGATGACAAAAAGTCTTCATATGGATTTGCCTTTCTACTAGGGCCAGGAGCTGTTAGTTGGAATAGTAGTAAGCAAAGGTTGACAACGGATTCCACAACAGATGTTGAATACATTGCCGCAAGTAATATTTCTAAGGAAGATGTTTGGATGAAGAAATCCATCCAAGAGCTTGGTAGTGTCAACGGAGAATGTGGCGGACCCATTGACAAAGCCACTAACGCAAAAAGTGTTTGAGAAACACATGGGCAGCATTGGGCTACGACTTATACCATATTGGACTTGAGTGCAAGTGGGAGTTGTTAGACAGTGTGTATGCCCTCAGCTTCAACTGATGTATTGTACACACTTTTGTTATGAATAGAAAAAACATTTACTTCATGTGTCATTGGGCTGTTCTACTAAATCCCCTTAGTTCATATCAGTATTATGTATGAGGCTATATAGTTGTCATAATATGGACCTAAATCTTCACAACTAGTGGATACCCTTGGAGAAGTCTATCCTGACAAGGTTATCATTCTCATACCACCCATGGTAGTGGAGCAGTGGGCCTCAGTTACTCGGGTTGTGACCTAAGGTTTGAGGATGAGTGCTTACAAGAAACATTGAACTAGACCAAACCCAAAATGTTCCTAGACTTTTTGACAAGTGGAACAACTAGGTATTTCTTTTAATCCATAAACTTGATATTGATAGCAGGTTGATTATCAAACTTGTCTGTCTTTGATATGCCAACTAGCGAGATCCTTTTGGGGTCAAATACTTGGGTATGTTGGGATATTCAAGGATGGTATGTCAACTAATGATCAATGTGATAAGATTCACTATTATGTTAAGACATAGAGAATACTTTATACAACTTCCTCTTTGGAGTCCTAAACTTGTTGACAGTAGAATTATCTAACTCCTTAATGAAGGATCCAATGGTGTTGGAAGTTAGACAATATGTCATAAAGACAATAGGGGAAAAAGCCATTCCCTTAATGTAGTATCAGTGCCTTGAAAACTATGATCAACATGAAATATTAAATTGAAAGAACATTAAATTTCCTCTCAAAGCATGACAAATCATCATATCTAAAAGATAAAGTATTTTAAATATATTAATTTCAATATTTTCAAAAATAATGCTAACATAAAGTATTCCATAGGGCAATTTCATATCAATTAGCATCTAAAGAAGGTTATAATTTTATATAAATAAAAATTTTAAAAAGAAAAAGAACAAGGGTGTAGCTACTGTTTTATTTAATTTAAGAGAGAGAGAGAATTAAAAAACAAAAAAAAAGGAAAAGAAACCTCTTTATAATTATATTCTTTCTTTCTTTTTCTCTTCCTAGAACCCTTTGATCTTTTAAATTTCAATAGTAAAACTTTAAAACAAAGTATAAATGATATATATAGTACATAATAAAATGTATTAACATACATATAACTAAGATAATAGCAATACAAGTGATATTATAATAAAGCGTTCACCTTGTCATTTTTACAGCCTAGGTGGGTGCTTTATTGCTAGGCGAGTACTAGTCACCTGGATGGCACCTTGTTGCTACAAGTCAAGGCATGTAGGCAAGGCACCTAGCCTAGGTGATGCCTTGACAACTATGTCAATGAGAAAGCAAAATCAACTTAAATTAAATGATAAACAAAATAGTCATTCAAGCAGGCAGCCTAAGATTAACTACAGTATGTAAATTGTAAGAAATTATATTAAATAAAAACCTGAATTATCAGTGACAACAACAAGAGAACCCACTTAGTCTCTCATAAATCAATTGATTGTTTGGGCATCATGCCAAAACAGCTATTGGAAGAAGGCTTATTTGATACATGGTTGTTTATCCAACAGAGGTGGCTTTGCACTCTGATGGAACCCAAAAAAAAATTGTGATTTATGCTCTGTAGAGCAACCATGATTTCTTGGTATTGCCCCATCTCCAATATAAGTTGATGATTTGATTGATGCATGAGAAAACAGTTCAAATTCTGAATTTTCTGAAATTTTTACACCATAGGGGTATTTTAGTTGTTTTGCAAATTACCTGTAGGGTCCAGCCTTGGATTTGATTTGTTTTATAGTTATTGATTAACTAGTTTAGGAGTTACTGATTTTCTACTTTCTTATGAAAGGTGCAATTCTAGCAAGAGGATTGGCCGCCCATAGTATGTGCCCATGTGCAAATGGAAAAATATGGAAGAATTAATGAGTTGATTTATTTGAGTTAGTGTAGCTTATGCTAAGAATGGTAAGTGATTCCCACACCCCAAAATGATTCCTTTTCCTAGGCAACTTGTTGAGTGATTCTGGGTTAATCTGTTCTTTCTTTTTCCACCTTCTCTCTAATTTCACAAGCAGCTAGTATATCCAGCAACAGCTCACATATTCTTCATTAAAGGAGTTTATTCAACATCCCTAAAGGACTAAGATTGATTCAGGTGTGTTAACTCTTAGATTCCACCACCCTTGTACCACAATTTCTTATATAGAATCCAAGAAGTAGAAAATATAGAAAAGGCCAATAACTGACGGAAAGGATATTAGAACTTAACATACCTAGCTCCAGAAGCAATAACAGCTTTGTGGACCTTCATACCATAGTAGTCTTTGCCCCCAAAGGCTGGAAGAAGAGATGGATGGATGTTTAATATAGATCTGGGGTAGGCCTGAATCAACTCAGCTGGTATAAGTTTCAAGTATCCAGCTAAGAGAATAAAGTCAACCTCAAATTTCCTGTAAAAGACAATCAGCTGTCTGAAAAGGCTCGATTACCAGTAAATTCTCTAAAGGAAAAAAAGAAAAAAAAAAAAAAAAACATAATGTAAGTTTCAAGAATCCAGCTAAGAGGATAAAGTCAACCTCAAATTTCCTGTAAAAGACAACCATCTGAAAAGGCCTGATTATCAGTAAGTTATTCTCTAAGGGGAAAAAGAACATAATATCTGAAATCCACTCCATATAAATTATTAATGGTTTAGATTTGGCACCACTATAGGTGGTCTAAAATAATGTAATAACTAAAAGGTTATTTTGTACTTCAGGCTCTCAAATTGAGGTTAGACACAAAATCATGACAAGTGGCATTTGACATTTGCATTTCCCATGCAACATCCCTTCCAATTCACATGATTACAGCAAATGGAAACAAATATTGCATAGCCAATGCTAGAACAACATCCTACAATAAAAAAGGAATGTGGTGGGAAACTTTGTTGATGATAAGGAGAGAAATCATGATTCATGACCTTTTAGTTTACATTTATCCTAGTCTTTACTCAGAAAACTTGCAGGTTATAACCAAAGTTAAGGGAAAAAAAAAGCTAGTCTCAGTGACCAGAGATTGGAAAGATTTTTCCAGCAAGGAGAAAAAAACTTTTGTATTAGGGAGCATAGCAGTCAAGAAATCCCTCAGCCCAGATCTCCTTTCTCAATGGGATTCATTAGAGATGTTTTTTTTCTTGGCTTGTTATTAGGCCTATTCATAGTCTCATGGATGTAGGAAAACTTCTTTAATTGCACTAAGTCCACCAGATTGAAACAATTATCTAAAGAATTTTATAGCTATAGGCTCTCTGGGAAGCATATATAGAATCTTAGTTTAAGCACTCACTTCTATATTCAAAATACATTGAAATAAATTATGTCCATATTGCAGAGTGTGATTTTCCATGGAAATGGTACATTTATGGTGTCTGAAATTCTGAAACAAAGAATAGACTTGAGACTTGAGTGTTAGAAGGGGGATCCCAATTGTCCAATGTAAAGTTGATCTTAAAAAAACCCTCATTGTGTTGGAACTTGGAAGTGATGGATTACATTCTCAGAAGAAGAGATATAGATGTTAGAAAAAGCACTAACCAGACTGAATGTTAAAGAAGAGTCGGGATGGTACTCGTGTAAGAAGCTGTAATGTGAATCTAGCTCCTTTCCAGCTTCATATGCCACACTAGAGAGGATTCGATAAAGATTAACAGATGATAATATTTGAAATTGGAAGTGAAAAGGAAGCACTAAATAGAAAATCGCCTACTCCTTCCTTACTTGGATGAGTCTATTATGAAGTAATCAGGTTTTAACAATGAAAATCAAATGATATAATGTAGGTCATAGTTATCAAGGCGATGCCTAGGCGATAAGGCGCCCTTGGAGGCTCGCCTTGCCTAATCACCAAGCAGTTCTCTATAACATGTTATAAAAACTTTTATATTCTTAACTTTTTGAGGTTATAATTATAAAATAGACATTTTTAAACTAAAATATTCATTATGTGTGTTTATATACTAATTTCTTGTTATATTTTCTTATTTGTTAGGGTTTAATCAACACAAACATTGCTAAATGCTGTATTGAACCCTCAAAGACTTCAAAACCTGAACCAATAAGTAAGGAAGAACAAAAAATGTTGCCCAATCAACATATTTTCTTCTTTTTCTTTACTAATTTTGCGTGTTTATATACTAATTTCTTCTTCTTCTTCTTCCATCTTTTCTTTTCTTCTTTTCCTATAACAAAAATAGGGGTTCAGCCCCTATATTTTTTAAATTTCTTTTCTTTCTTCTTTTTCTTCTCATGAATATGTTGATTTTTTATAATTTAACATGAAGTTTATACTTTTCTTATGAAAATTATGGATATTTATTAAGGAAATATAATTATGGAACCTAGGGAACTACCCTAGGATACATGTTTTTACTCTATCGCCTAGCCTCACCTTGGCGCCTTGAAAACTATGATGTAGATCAAGAATCTTTTCTTCCGTGATGTGGTCAGATCTCAGCACACCCCCATGCCATACAGGCACACCCTATAAAATTAAGCACCCCAATGTGTAGCTAGTTTTATTTTGAAATCCCCCATCTTGTTTGAAATCATATTCTCTTCAGTGTACTCTCTGACTGTGTAAAATGCATTGGTTCCTTCGATGGAAACTCTGAGGTACCAGTTCTTCCTACATATCATATTTACCACTTGAGATGCTATAATACAAGTTCCACATGAAGACACGTGAATAACATCTATCTGTAGCTTTTGGAAGAAAGCCTCACCTCAGAGCACTTACAAGATCAGTTGGAGATAGTCCTTCAGTCTCTTTGGTTTTGGGGAACAAAATAACAGGGATTCCACTAGCTCTTGCATACTCAGCTCCTCCACAACCTGCAATGGAAATAGAAGGTAAAGAAAAGAAACAAAAATAACAATGATAAAAATTTAAATAACAGCAATTTCACATTTCTCTGTCTTTCTTTTCAGTTTCTTATATAACAATCATACAATAGATATTCGCTAAAAACAGAGAAGGTACATCGAATGAAGAGAAGGAAAACCTACAAAAACAAACACGAAGCAAGAATGAAAAGGTCAATAAGCTGCAGACCTAAACTACCTGTCACCTGGACCATTTAGCCATGGATAGCTTCAGCCTCCTAATGAATTAAAATTTCTCTAAATAAGATGGCATATAGCAAATTGACAGTGGAAACAGCAACATTTCTTTATTTGGCCGTATTCCTAATTCCAGAAAATGGAGCCCTAATATCAATCTAACTCAAGCATGTGATTATGATCCTGATTAAAACTGCAGAAGGCTTGGATGTTTCCATACTAAGTTACTAACCCTCTAGATTTTTTTGTCAGGATACCCTAGTTATTATTATTATTTTTTTTTCACGAGTGACTTTAGTTCTCCTTAATCAAGTGAAAACCATAAACAAGCAAGCAAGAACCGAGAAGCAGGGTGGTGGGTAAAATGTAACCTTACAAGGTGAAAATGCCAGAAGTCATGCACAGGTTCCTAATGATTAGTACTGAAAACTCAACCAGATGAGAACCAGAAATAATCCTCAAATGAAATAAAACATGCTCAAAACTCTACAAAGCTGAATAACACAAGACTCATGAAAAAGAAAACAAAACTAAAGAAAGTAGTCACTAAGCTCTTGTTAGTACTGAGAGATGATAAGAAAATAAAATCACTCGATTCTGTGTCATAAACAAAGATGCAGGTTAGCCTATGAAGGAAAACCAGGAAAAGAAAACAAACAAGAGGGAATATTTATACTTCATCCATGCTGACTAGTCTTTCCCTATAAATAAGAAAACAAGAATGAAGAAAGACGCAATCGAAAAGAAGAAAAAAAAAATCGGCATTCCAACTAATTAAAAGCAGTTGTTCGGTGAAAAAAAAAAGACATACCGGATTTATTGGTGACCAAAACAACAATGTCGCCCTTGACCCTTCCCTCAACAGTGGCCTCATGGATCGACCGAAAGTTTGACCCTCCACCGGAGACAAAAACTGCTAGCTTTTTATGTCGAACCCCATTTCCCGAATCTTTCACAACCGCGTTAAGGTCCTCTGCTTTTTCAACACTATTTGTACACTGTAATCTTCTCTTAATCTCTACCCTTTGTGAAACAAGCTTTGTATGATAATGGGTTTTAAAAGAAACCCGATTATGGGACTGAATGAAGGAAGAAGACGAAGATACTATTCTTGCTGTTGATAATTTTCTGGTCTTTTGAAGTATCAAGTTTGTAGAGTTTGAACAAAATTCAGAGAGCAAGCTACGGGCTTCCATTAAAAATACTGAACAGAAGAAGGGAAGAATGGCTATACAGATTATTATTGATTTACTTCAATTTTCCTCCAGTTTGGTTCAGCTCCTACTAGAAAGGTGAGATTTTGCAGGGAAACAACGGAGCGAACTGAGAACAAAAAAAAAACCAAGGGTATATAGATTGTTCCAGTACGATCGTGATTATGATAATAAGTTTTTGTCAATCTGGACCGTTTAATCACTGGGTCCCATTAGGATCTTTGTAATTATGGGCGTTAAAGAAATTTAAGAGAGGGTCCGCCAAATGGACGGACTAGATTGATGATAAATAGGTAAATATGCAAAAGCTGCGATGGTAGCACTGTATTAATATAGGTATGAAGTACTGGGATCATTCCGTATGTTCCCAAAAAACATAAAACTAGTCGGAGACGGGATGGAAAGGAGAAAAGGAGGAGGGAGAGAGAAAGAGAGAGAGAGAGAGAGGAAGAGGACGACGACGACGAGAAAGCAAAGTAAGCCCGGTTTTTGGTTTTTGATCCGAAGGATCCCGCCAATTTACAACCGATCCACCGCCTAGGTGTCTTTTCAAATTTGGCCGGTGAATGGAGGGTGTAGGAGCAAGGCTCGGACGGTCGTCTACACGGTACGGGCCGGCGACAGTATTCAGCGGCCCAGTAAGGAAGTGGAAGAAGAAGTGGGTACACGTGTCGTCATCTAGTGCCACGAACCATACTCCTCAGCCTAATGGTACTAATGGTAACAACGGCTCTCATCTGCTCCTCTATAAATGGACACCCATCACTCGGAGCAACAACAACAACAACGGAGACAAGAATTCGGCCAAGGATGACAATACTGCTGCGGTTGCTCCACCAGAGGAGCCGCCTAAACGGAAGTTTCGATACGTTCCGGTACTAATATAACGAAATTTTCTTTGCTGTTCTCCATTCTCTGTTTCTTTCAACTTGTTTTGTTTGTTTGTTGAAAAGGGTGCCAATGCTGCCATGGAGGATTCCTGTTATAAGTACTTCGGGGATATTAGGGTGTTTTGATATTGGGGACATGGGTTCTGAA
Organism: Nelumbo nucifera; assembly: GCF_055504915.1. Classification (NCBI taxonomy): domain Eukaryota; kingdom Viridiplantae; phylum Streptophyta; class Magnoliopsida; order Proteales; family Nelumbonaceae; genus Nelumbo; species Nelumbo nucifera. The sequence goes on from NC_142649.1 coordinate 67,533,198, forward strand.
GAAAATTGGATTGTTTCCAGTGGGTTTTAAGAATTGTTTGATTTATGACCTGGGTTTTCTGTTTAGCAGTGGTATTTGTGGGTGGGCTAATTAAGATTTTGGTCTTTGGGTTGTAATTTGTTTGGTTTTTGCTCTCTGGGATGCTTATATTTAGAAAATTTACTGCCCAACAGATAAAGTTTTGACACTATTAAAATTGGGATCTAAGTTTTTGAAAGATGTGATTGGAGGATCATGGAATATTTGAATTCTTGAGGAAATTATGTTCTGCACAGGTGCAATGCTGGCAACTTGACAAAGATATGTTGAGACTTGAGAGATAGGATTCGGTGAAAAAAAAAAAGAAAGAAACATTTCGGTAAGGTTGGATTGATAGTGTGTGTATTAGGTACTTGACCAATACAGCAAAAGCGATATTGCTGTTGAAACATGTAATGCTAGGGTGTTTAACCTTTAGAACCATAACATATAGCCAGACTTCTGAAGCTGCAGCTGACGTCTCAACAGCTCTCACTCTGGGCAGCTCTAACTCTAGTGGCAGGTAACTGTTTTCCTGGTGGCTCTCACTCCAGCTATAGGTATTCCACAGTGAATCCAATCTCGCAGCCTTTCCCTTTGGTGGCTCTCATTTTGCTCCAGATAGCCCTTTTCTCGATGGCTTTCACTTTACTCCAGATAGTTGTTTCTATGACTGCCTTCACTCTGGAAAATCTCTTTTCCCAAGTTAGCCCCTTCTATAATTTGAACCTGGTACATGAGAGTAGGTTTTGACACCAATCTGCCTCTGTGTGTGCACGCATGAGAGAGAGAGAGAGAGAGACTTTTTTAGTGACAATTTCCAAAGAGCCAACAATTGAAGGTGGCATCCTACTTGTTCTTTTTTTCTTTCTATTATATATCAAATAACCAATTTTGGGTTTATACCAAGGAGATCAGCCATGGAAGCTGTCTTTCTTTTGCAATGATAAAAGTTTTGAGAGAATAAGAGAAATCTTCATATGGTGTTTGTTGATCTAGAGAAAACATATAATAGAGTTCCTAGAGAGATAATATGGTGAGTCTTGGAAAAGGAAGGGAGTACACACCATTTATGATTGAGTGAAGGTTAGCATGAAGATCATCAGCACGATTCGCTCAAATCCCATTGCGCCTTTTCTCCAACCGTCATAGCCTGTTGATGGAAGAATGGAACAATAATTGGAGTTGCCTGCAATCATAGACTGTAATGCAGTTGCTATTCGTGGTGCGACTTGTGGTCGTAGCGTGTCTTTTGTCTGTACAAATCAGGGTATACTTAGGACCAGAGATCAAGAGATAATTTGATGTGACCTTTTCCAGTACATTGGTTCGGCAATTCATAACAAGGGGGAGATTGAGGAGGATATCACCCACAGAATTAGAGTAGGATGGGCAAAAAGGAGGGGTGCATTTGGAGTTTTATGTGATAGGTGAATACCACTTAGATTAAGGTCAGCTTTGCCGTAGAGAGCAGAGTTCTGGGCAATCAAGAAACATGTCCAAAAAATGAGTGTGGCAAAAATGCATATGCTGAGATGGATGAATGAAAATACTATAAAGGATGAGATTAGAAATGAAGTCATTCAAAGGAACCTAATAGTAGTTCCAATAGGTGATAAAATGAGAGAAAATAGACTAAGATGGCTTTCATCACGTGTGTAGAAGACCATCAACAACACTTGTAAGAAGAAGTTAACTAGAAAGGATAAGACCAGAAATGAAGTCATTTAAAGGAACCTAGGAGTAGTTCCAATATGTGATAAAATGAGAGAAAAATAGGCTAAGATGGTTTTACATGTGCGTAGAAGACCATCAACAGCACTTGTAAGAAGAAGTGATTTGTTGCAAGTTGAAGGGGCTAGAAGGGGGTAGGGGTAGACCAAGACATGGGTAGAAGTAGTAAGAAATGATTTAAGTGCCAATAATTTAACAATGGATATGGCATTAAACAGAATGGAATGGTGAAACAGGATTCATGTGGTTGACCCCATATAGTTGGGAGAAAGCTTGGATGATGACATGGGTAGAAGTAGTAAGAAATGATTTAAGTGCCAATAATTTAACAATGGATATGGCATTAAACAGAATGGAATGGTGAAACAGGATTCATGTGGTTGACCCCATATAGTTGGGAGAAAGCTTGGATGATGATGATGTTGATGTTTGTCAAGTGCAGTTGATGTACTTCATACACCTTGCTTGATGAGAAGATGGATCAGATTATAAGAGATTGTGCCTAATGGGAACTGAGGAATAATGTATAGGAATAAAAAGAAAAGATAGGAAAAGAAAACATAAAAAAGAAGAAAAAATCATTGCATAAAGATTAGAATAAGTAACAAATAAGGAAGAAACCAAATTATAACTGTCTTTGTTTATTGGTGGGTCTTAGATTAATGTAGCATGAATTGTTTACCCAACCTGGTTGTTTGGATAGGATTAGGAAGCAACAAGGAAATATTTTATTCTTATTTTGTGGGTAGTGTATTCATTTGCTAATAGTTTTTGTTGTTGTTATTGTTGTTTTGTATACCTTACTTTACACAAGAACTCACCTGTACATGCTGCCCTGTTTGGGCTGACATATATAATACATCTCCTTTTTCATAAAAACTAATAATGATCCTTTGTTTGTCACTTCTTTGTTCTAGTTCTAAATTTCTTATATGTGGATACTGCTTTTGTATCTTACAATTTGTTATCTCATGTCTCCTGAGATCATCTTATAATTGCAATAATGTGATGCACTCTCAAGTATTTCATGTACAGTTTGTGTTTTGTCCAAGACAACTGCATGTCAATTGCTCTGGGAAAAATGGTGTTTTAGGATTTTAGATAGCTCTCTTGTTTATTAAATATCTGAAGAAATTTCAGATACTTGCTTGACTTTGTTCATTTCTCAGTGACCAGATATTGCATTGCTATCTGAATAGTTTAAAATCAATGCAATCTGCTAAGATGCAAATGCTTCTCCCTAACAATTGTGCAGGATCTCCTGAAAATCAAATGCATTGTTTATGTACAAAACTTCAGCAGCTATTGTCCTTTGGTAGATTTTCATGCCCTTAAAAAATCAAATTAATTTGTGAAATCTATCAAAGTTTATAATCTTTTATAGTTAATCTTTAACCATGTTTATATTCCTTAGATTGGCATGAATGATTATTTCAAGTTTTCTACCATACCTATCCACATTAATTTCTCTTAACAATTTCAAGAAATCAATATGACTTGCTTTTCCATTTTACAGTTCCTTTTATGCTATCTGATCGGGGGTTACACTTGAGGCTAAACCTATTCTAAGGGAAAATGAGCTGAGAAAATCCCACCTGACCTTTTGATCGAAACCATAATTGGTTTAGAAAATCCTGTTATTTGCTTCTGAATGAAAGCACCATGTATACATTCTACATTTGGGAAAAGAAAAGATGTATCTACTGAGTTCAGATATGCTGACCACAATACACTGGCCACAGGCTGGCCACAGGACACTACAGCTGCATATCAGGGAACGTTTCCCATGAATGACAACATGACTGTATGAGAGATGTTTCTGATCCGCTGCTGTAGGGTCTTGTGGCCAGCATATTGTGGTTGCAGATCCAGACTTGTATCTACTAACTTGTATAGAGAGCCAAGGACATTTGAAGGGCTGGACCTTGGTGACCACCATCTAAGGTGCCCAAGTAGAGTAGAGATTCCGGTGGTGTTTGACATGTTAAAAGGGAGTTCGCATCACCGCCCCACCGCGCCTCGCCCCACATGATGTGCGACTGACACCTGCCCAGTCGCATGCGGTGGGACATTCCCGCATTCGGGGCTAGCGGGACTGACATTAACCCCGCCCAGTAGCCCCAAAACGAACTCAAAAGGGCTTTAGTCTGCAACTCTGCAAGATTTTCCCATATTCTTGTCCACCCTGAAGCTCAAATCGGAGGCTCTGACCCCATTCTCTGCCTGAGCTTGGATTCCACCCCCATCTCCAGCACCGGCGATCTCTCCAGTCACATCTCTGAGCATAGAATTCAGATAATACCATTCTCTGTGTTTTCATATGGTCATTATGGTTGATACATGCAGGGTCATTTGGGAATTAATCAGTCGATGTATGGTTGAACCATAGAAAGATTACCAGAAAAGATGGAAAAAGTAGACTCCTTACAGGAGATCCACTGAGCACAAAAATGACTTAAGCTTGATTTTATGTTGATGTATGGTTGATTTTATGACTTTATGCATCAAACAGATTTTTTTTTTCACAAAAATGATTGAGCGTTTGAAGTTGGATTTAGTAGACTCCTTAGTTTTTTCTTTATGGAGCACTGGTTTCTTGAAATGAAAAATACCCACACAAAAAACAGTGGCCGGAGCAATTGCCGGTGCCGGAGAGGGAGGTGGAAGAGGGTAAAAAACGTCTCTGGTTTGAAAAGAAAAACAAAACATCAAAGGAAGGTTTAATGAAAAAGCCAAAGCCCTGGACAAAAAACAAGGGTTAGAACTTACCTGGTGACCGGAGCAATCACCAGTGCCGGAGATGGGGGCAGAGATCCGAGCTCGGGCAGAGAACGGGGTCAGAGCCTCTGATTTGAGATTTAGAGGGGCGGGAATATGGGAAAAGCTCGCAAAGTCGCAGACTAAAGCCCTCTTGAGTTCGTTTTGGGGCTAACGGGCGGGGCTAACGTCCGTCCTGTTAGCCCAGCATGTGGGAACGTCCCACCGTGTGCGACTGGACAGGTGTCAGTTGCACGTTGTGTGGGGCGAGGCACGGTGGGGTGGTGATGTGAACTCGTTAAAAGGAAAGAAAGAAAAAGGCACTGGGTTTTCTTCGGTTCTTTCCTGTTATCATTGGCAGCAGTACTCTGTGACTGGTTATGCTGATGCCTTTTTTTCTTTTTGAGTCGATAACTGTGGGGATCATTAAAGCTTGTTGAATGCTTATTCTAAATAAGGTTGATAATGCAGATTGCTGTGCTAGAAGAGCAGAAAATGGAGGCTGATGAAAAGACTGATGAGGAAACCAAACCAAGTGATGCTGACCCATCTGGAGGGGGAACCCCTAGGAGTGATAGTTCCAATGGAAAACCTGACATTAACGATGTGCCAATGGAAGAAAATCAGGTAATGCACAACTTTATTCATATGCTGTTAGTTTTCCTCCTTCCATGATTTTCTCTTTCCCTTCTTGGTGCAAGTCTCAGTACTCTCCTAATTGAGTGATTACAAGTTCTTGATTTCCTCTTTTTGCTCTTTTCTTCTGTTGTTAACTGAAGTTGACTTCGCTTGGGTAGATTTTGTGGTTTGGGTTCATTTGCTTTTTGCTAATAAAAGCTGCTTGTCAAAGAGGATCTCAGGTTTGTCTACCAAAATAGGTGAACATCAGACAAAAAAGCCAGTCCAGTACATACTGTGCAAACTTGAGTGTTTTATGTACTAGATATGGCTACGAAGCCTTTATATGCTCAGGAATCAATATCATTTTGTCATGCAAGAGCAGACAAGATGTCTAATCTCATTCGACTTGTTCAAGGATTTCCATGGACCTATTGGAGCGAGGGAATGTAGGATCACAAATAGGCTTTTGCAAATTTCATCATACAAAATTCAGAGATGTTCTTCTATACTTAAGCCATAAAGCCTTCATGGCAATTTATTTTGACAGTCTTATCTATTATATGTTGACTAAGTTCTAACAAGGCCAATATGAAGAATGAGATATAGATAATGACTATAGCCCAATAGTGTGGTTTACGTGCTCATTTATTAAGATTATCCTAATGAATATTTACCTGTTCAATGATCAAATTATATTTGGCACACTGCCAGAGTTGCATTGCTTGCTTATAGAAATATGGCAAACTTATGTCACTGGTGATGCCAATCTCTCTGCTCCATTTCTGAAGGGATGATTCAGATAGTTTCTGAGATAAATATGCTCTAAGCCGCTAGACTAAAATGATTTCAAAACTTAATTACAGGAGCCATGACTACTGGAATAAGGTTCCCTTGCTTTGTATTTTCAGGCTTCAGAGAAGGATCACTTGGCACCACAAGATTTGAGCGAAACTAGTTTGGATTTGAGCCTGGGTTTAAAAGCCCATGATGGTGATCGTGACCCCAACTCCAAAACAGAAGATCAGGGTAAAGAAGGGCAGCAGGAGAGAATGGGTTCAGGTGGTGGTGGAGCCTAAGGGATATAACCCACTAATTTGACTTCTAGGCTGCGACAAAACAGAATGAAGAGAATGATCCATTTGTGAAAACCTGATTAGAACGGTTAATCTTGTTCGCTTTCTTTTTCTCCCACATTTTAAACTTAGGGGAGAGTATTGAAATTGCATATTCATGATTACCAAGTGCTAATTTGATGCTACCTTTCTTTGCGTCGTTGCATAATGATCCTTTCTTTTCATTGGATCACTTCACTTTTTTCTGAATGGTTATGAGATTGGGTAAAACTTGCTCTTCTAGTATTTTCTTGCAGCAACACCAATTTGGCCAAAGGCAATAAAGGTCCTTTTTCTTTCTTTCATTTTTGGGTGGGGTGTTGTCAAAGGAAAATTGGACTCTTTTCATGGATGAATGTTATAGATTATCATGGGGATGTTGTAGGCTTGTAGTAATGCAATCCCAATACCTTCGTTCCCTGGTTGTTGTCCCCATTGTAAAAATTTACAATTAGCCAACTCCACAAAATTCTTAGAATATGCCTTACGTTGGCGTTTCTGCACAAGCATTAGCAAACAAAACAAGTATGCTGTTGTGGCTACTTATTTCAATGTAACAGCCAAACACTTTACAAGTATTTCACAAACTTGTGTTGAGTCTGGAATAAACCTCACTTCCAAAGAGAGGGGAGAGGAAGAAAATGACCATTCCTTCAAATGGAAAAATGCCATTCCAACAGAAATAGGAGCCAATCAAACCGTAGAAATCAAAATAATCAACTAGACTCCTGTTCCCACGAACCAAACGGACCAGCAGACTTCGGTCTCCAAATTCCAAAGCCCACGATTAACAAGAACAAATCCCCGGCTCTACAGAGTTTGCAACCCATCAGGCATCAACATTTTCCCCGGCCGTACGTAGCAGAGACCAATCCATACAACACAAGTGGAATTGCACGATACACACCCACGGGCCACGCCACATGTCAAACCCCTTGAGAAAATCTGATTAAAATAGTCTATGTATCGTCCATATAGAAATAGGCAAATCTGAAGACGTTTTTAATCAAACATATATTTCAACTGTCATGCCGTAGACATTCAAATTGATGACCCCATGCTATTTAAATTAGGTTTTAAATTGTAGTAATTTAATAATTTCAATCAAAATTTTCTTTGAATTATTCTGTCGCACTATTTGCTATAAATAAATAAAACAGAGCAAAATTTTCTCCACGCTATGACCAAAAATAGTATAGGCTAAAACTGATCTGGTTTAGATCTAACACTAGTTCTTTCTTCTCTTCTTCTCACAATTACAAGATTTCTCAAAGGAACATCTGATGATCATGGGATGACCAGCGAAGTAGACAAACCCTGTTTCAAGCTTCAGAACTTTCACCAGCTCCATTGTCCAAAGACTGGGTAACACCGACCTCAGCTGGCCGGATAACTCGGTCGTAGAGCATGTATCCAGACTGCAAAAATAGATACGTTGCAACTGATTAAAAATAAATAAAAATAGACAGATTGCAATTCGGTTATAGCTTTTTTGCTTTTACAATTTCCATCGTGCATTCTAATTTCTAATCAACTTCGCAAGGTAAATGTGGTTTCAAGGGATGGTCTTATTTCTCTACAATGCAACCAAGTGAATCTAATAACAGCCAAAGCCAATCCGTCTTCTCACCCCAGGCTACCAGGGGGAGCACCTAATTAGTATGGTTTACAAGTATTAAGAAAATATCTCTACCATCGGAAGTATACCTTTAGAACAGCAGCAACGGTTCCAGGAGGCTTAGAACCGTCTGGAATCTGGAAGACTGCATAATGCCTATGAGGGTCAAATTGCTCATTGATTGGGTCATATTTCTCCACTCCAAACTTTCTAAACACCTGAAAGCAGGAAACATCTATTAGAAACCTTTAAGACTACAAAAAGCACATTATTCATGCCATCCATAAGATCCCATCGTATTATAGGCACTTGTAAGAGCTAACATGGTTACAGCTAAAACAATTAGCAAGGTGAACCAAGATAAGAACTAAAAATGGACTTTGAGAAAGATATAACATATATCTGCCAAAGCACAAGATGAGAATGATTAATCTCTGGCAAAATGTACACTTAGGCTGCATTTGGCATTCCTTATTTTAAGGACTTATCTCCTTTTTGCAGTTAAAATGCCCCTATGAACACTGAGTTTTTAACAGTAAAAAGGCGATAAGTCCTTAAAATAAGGAATGTCAAATGCAGCCTTAAAAGGGTAATGGACTTTTTCTTTTTCTTAAAAAATAAGGGTTCCAGAAAAATAGAAAGAATAAAGTTAATAGAACATGAGAACCCAATTAAAGGAGGTATGCTGTACTAAAATAGTGACAGTTGAGGTTTCATCTTTGAGCCATCCATATTCATTTACTTCCTAAGCATATTAAAAGAAACAGTTTAACACAATGAATTAGACTGTCGCAAGAAAATTGTTTGGTCTTATGTTCCTGTTGTGGTCTGTTGGGAGGTTTGGAGAGAAAGGAACAAAATAATCTTTAAGGAAAGACAATAAGCATAGGAAGAACTTTGTTCAATTTTTTTTTTTTTTTGATGAATAACTTTGTTCAATTATTGGGAAAAGGATTTTGGAGTGAATCTTGATTTTACCATATTTCTTGGGGGTCTCAAACGAAGCTTTGGGGTAGAGATTTTGGTCATATTTAGAATTGGAGAGGGGGTGATCTTTAATGAATTTCCTTTTTTTATTTACTATCAAAAAGATTAATATAGACCGTCACAATAAGAATCCATAAATTATTTGAATTTGCTCGCTTACAAATCAAATATCATTATGATTTTATGACAATATTATCTTATGACCATGGAACAGTGAAACCCTTCAATACATTACCAGATTTCCAGAACAGCATCCTTGAGAATTTCTTCCATCCTGTCCATTAAATGGCTGCTGATTTTGTAATGGTAAACAGAGGGCATTGCTTGGTTTGGTAGTAAAATCTCAGGCTGACAAGCGTGAGAACATTGGTTTGAATCTGAGAACAGCTACTTTGTGCAATAAAGTGCCAAAAAGGTTGGGTCAGTATATCCGGTCCACCCTTCCAAGGACACCAGATAGCTGTGACCTACGGGTAATGGCCTTTTTATTTTGCAAGGGTAAATGTTATAATACAAGTTGACCATGCAACCAATGAAAAATGGGAAACAACAAATTAACTTCTGCAACATACTTATGTTGTCCATTTGGTGATCAAATTCTGTCTATGGAAAGGGCTATTCTGGTGTTTGTTTGATAACAATTGAACGGACTGAACCGAATGACATGTTGCTTTGCCTTTTGGAGGTTAAAATAGACATAATAAAATACTTAGGGGTACAGCAATCAACTCAATATGTCATTCAGCAGTTAAGGAGTCAAGTACCTACTTAATGACATTCACTAAAAGACAAGGCAAGAGTCATTCACTTCAGCCATTATCAAAATCAGATGGACCTTTGGGAATAGGTGGCAAAATTCCACCAGTGGTACGCAATACAAAGTTTGCAAACCGAAATTAAGTTCTGAGAAAGTCTTTACTCAAGAATTAAGATGACCATGGGACAAAGGACCAAACAAGAGGCGGGGTGGAGGAGATAATACAATAAGCTTTCCCAAAGTAAATGCATTACCTCTACAAGCTGCTTATCAGTCATCTCAACACCTTCCAGAAGTGTCTTTAGAAGTGGCACGGCTCCAGCAGTGTCGTTAGATGCATCAATCTTTGAAAAGTTATCTTTGACTACTGAAGATGCCCTTCCAAGATTGTCTGCAACATCTAACAGACTCTTTGCAAAGCTCTGGAGCATATTTCATACAACAGGCACTGTTAGGGTTTAAATGAAATGCAAGGAAATAACCAGATTTTCTGATAAGAGATCAATAATGCAAATGAATGATCACAAGCCATGACTTAGAAACAATAATAAGCCACCAACCTGAATAGCAAACTTTTTGGAGTTCTCTGCTTCACGTCTTGTCCTATCCATAACATTTTCCATTTCTGCATAACTACGGAGAACTTTATCTTGCATTTTGTCAATCTCCTTGTTTTTCATCTTTAGTAGCTCTTCCTTTTCAGCAACAAGCTTTACAAGATCATCAATGGATAGCTCATCCTCATTATCTGAACAAAAAATATGCAGTTTGTTTAGTAACTCTCTTGTTGACAGATAGGTGAGTAGGAGATTTATATTCTGAACTAGAATCTGCACCTTCTGTTTTCTCTTGCACTTTAGCATCTCCATTTGTCTTTGTGGCCTCAGCATTAGCAGGGGTGCCACTCACATGTTCATCTCCAGTCTGGTTTGTTTCCTTTGCACTGGGTTGGGGAGATGCAGATGAGAACCCAAATCGCTGAGACAATGAGGTATTAAGTGCTGAAGAATGCCAAGTCATTTGGCTCAGAAACCACTGGAATGGAAATCATACCTTGTTAAAATAATATCATGAGCATCTTCAATAAAATAAAATTTAAAAAAAAAAAAAACTATATCAGAAATAAGAACAAGTAGAAACATGAAGATATCATGAAAAGGTGAACGAAAGGATCAATGCAAATTGATGCTTTTAGATGTCCAGTCTGCAATTGAGCATAGTGTCATAAACTGGAATCCTAAGGATGAAATAAATGCACCAGTAGGAGGAAGTGGCCTTGTCCAAGTTAAAGGTTATAAACAAAATACAGAAATGCCAAATTGCCAAACAGAAATAAGAACAAGTTAAATTAATATTAGAAGCATTTCCAATAGAAACATGAAGATATCATGAAATGGTGAACAAAAGGATCAATACAAATTGATGCATTTAGAAGTCCAGCCTGCAAGTGAGCCTAGTGTCATAAACCGAAATCCTAAGCATGCAATAAATGCACCAGTAGGAGGAAGTGGCCTTGTCCAAGTTAAAGGTTACAAAAACTGAGCTTCAGTTAGGGAGCAAAGACTCATTAGCTCATTTATTAATTTAACAAGGCTATAAAAAACGTTTTTGTTAAAATAATATTAGAACCATTTTCATTAAAAAAACTATATCAGAAATAAGAACAAGTTAGAAACATGAAGATATCATGAAATAGCAAACAAAAGGATCAATGCAAATTGATGCTTTTAGATGTCTAGCCTGCAAGTGAGTATAGTGTCATACACCGAAATCCTAAGGATGCAATAAATGCACTAGTAGGAGGAAGTGACCTTGTCCAAGATAAAGGTTATAAACAAAATACAGAAATGTCAATCAATTGCCAAACAGAACTGAGCTTCAGTTAGGGAGCAAAGACTGATTAGCTCATTTATTAATGGAATACACGACAATAGACAGAGCATAACAAAGCAGAGGATTTGTGTTGCCAATCCCCACTAGGCCATGATGAGGCAGACTGTAGTGATGATTTAAAAAGGCACAGGAAAGCACATACTTTTTCTCTAGAAGGATAACGTATATATGTATTACTCAAAAAATGTAACAACAGGGATTAATCAGCAAATAAGACTACTATCCATCCTAAGTTAACCCGTCTTAAGCACTAATGCATTCTAAACACTCGAATATTTGGCACCACTTACCCATCCATCCAGAAAACCCAAGTGCTTTGCCAATTTTTAGCTGGAGTATAAAGCCCCAGATTCCATATGGAAAGCTACAGAATACCAGGTACCCCGGTATCATAGGATACAGCTGGGAAAGTTGATCGGCATGGAATTTAGACTAAAAGTTGAAATTTCCAACAACACGATACCCATGTACAAGCATTTAGTGTCATTTTTGAGGAATTTTTTATCAAAGCACCGGTGAAGCATTCCTTAAGGTATACAATTCTTTTATAACCTAACACAAATATTATATTGGCATCTGAATCTTTTTAAAGGTAAGCTGAACAGGCCTTTTTTTCTTATGTATTATTGCACATGTTCTCAAGCGTTTCTTGATTACAGATGCAAAATTAAACAGGGAAGTTAAAAGTTAATGGGAAGTTAAAAGCTATCCCACAGAAATAACATAAAAAATTCCACCAACTGAGAGGATACCGCGCAGATTGAGCACCAACCAATCTAATATGAAATAAGTATCAAAGGTTTAAATGTGTCCAAAAAGAATCACAAAACATAAAACAGACATGATTATAGCGCAAAGGTAAATACCTTGCATTTCTTTCCATAAACTCCTAATCCGTAAACAACCCAGATAATCGAACTTTTAGCAAAATTCAATCTCAAAGACAACTTTTCTTTTTCTTGAAAAGAAATCAAAATTGCAGTAAACAGTGAAGTATGAATTAATCTGTACTCCACAAGCATTGCTCGGTTCGAAGCAATTCCTGTTCCAGAACCCGTAGATAGACCTTAAACCCTAAACCCCACCCTCCAAAACACGGATAGAAAGAAAAGTTGGGTTTTCTTCTATCCAACAAGAGAAAAATCACGCATTGAGAAAAAAAATATATAAAACTAGAATAGTTAAACAATAGGAAAACCATGAATTCACGCCAACTAGCTCCGGGAAGCCCCTGAAAGCCCTAGACTCATTCTAGCGGCAAAGCCTCAATAAAACCCTAAACAGATAAACCACTGGGAGGGATAACCTTACATTGTTAGTTGATTCACGAATAGAATGAAAGCCATAGGGGATAACCGACAACTTCTCTTGGCGAGAAGAGACGAGGACGCCTCGGGCGTTATTCAAGAGGTTCCTCGAAATCCTAGAAAATACCCTTGAAACGAACATCTCCGTTTAATTCAGAATAGCAACCCAGCTTCTCTAAGAACCGTGTAAACAGGAAGGAGGACTGGAGGAGGAAGTATTGTGCTTCGGTGCTTGGAGAGGAAGAAAGAAGGCGTAAGGGGTATTTGTATATAAAAAAGGGGTAAATTTTTTAAATTACCCTTGTAGTTTAGTTGATTGGCTAACTCTATCCTTACGGTTTAACTATTGTCCTTCACCGCCATTATTGTTAAAATTCATACACATGCGATACCACGTGAATGCGTGATATATAAATTTAATTTTACCCTCCGTCCCTCTTCTATAAGTCGGATAAGAATCACCGCCCGTGAGAGAAACTGTTACGATTATCGTCTCTTTGGGGCACTTGCTTCACCAGTAACTGGTCTTCTTCAGGAAGAAAAAGAGGGAGTTTCTCGTTCCACATGCACACAGAGAGAGAGGAGGTGAGAGAGTGAGAAATATATAGCGGGAATATTAACAAACAGATAGTTACAGAGGCGTTATCAAATCCACCCCTACAAGTTGTAGCGGTGGTAGCGGAACAGGGGAAGTGAAAGAAGAGGGGAGAGAGAAAGAGAGAGAAGGAGTTAGATAGCGGGAAAGAAAGAACGGGAGATAGGGAGACAAGAGTGAGAGAAAGAGTAGGAGAGAGAAAGGTTACCAAATTTTCCGTACAAGTTGCAACAGCGATGGCAGAACAGGGGAAGTGAAAGAGTAGAGCAGAGAAGGAGAGATAGCGGGAAAGAGAGAACTGCTGCCATTTGGAGGAGCTCCAGGTGATTCAAATGGGGCATCTTCTTTGTCAACGGCGTGACCACCTTGTTGGAGATTGAGCCATCGAACGGAATAAATGGTTGTTCGACATCGTACTAGAGCGAGTATGAACCGACAAGGGTTGCCTGAGGGGGAGGAGATAAGCAGCTGAAGGCGGAAGGGGTCATCTCCTTCCCAAGAAGATTAGGAGAAATCTTCCCAAGAACATTGGGGGAAATCATTGGATACGATCTCTATAAGTACGAAAGCATCTCCACAGACGGACCAGCTTGCAAGTCCGATCGACGATGGCGATCGAAAAGGAGACACTGGAGTGGTGAGTTTTGATAACTCTTGATACAGCAGCGGCGACAAAACGCCACTACGTCAGGTTACAACTGGATGGGTGAATAGGGTCGGCCAAAGGTGGAACTCCGAAAAAGAAAGAGTTCAAGAAGGAGAAAAAAAGAAAGAGAAAGATAGAGGGAAGAGAGAGAGAGATCGATGGAGGAAAGGGTGTCGATGTTCTACCGCTGCGTTGAGAGGAAGGGGAAGAAGAAATGATTAGGGAAACCCGATTGACTTATTCTTTGCATGGAAGATTAAATCATCGTGACAAATAGGCAGTTCACTAGTTATAGGCAGCTCGCCACCCGAATAGCTTGGCACTTATAGGTACTTCGCCATAGCTCAGCACTTATAGGCAGCTCGCCACCGTGCAGCACTTACTGGTAGCTCGCCACCATGTAACATTTAAAGGCAGTTCACTACCATGCAGTTTGCCACCATGCAGCATTTACAGGCAACTTGCCACCATGCAACACTTACAGGCAGTTCGCCACTATGCAACACTTACAGATAGCTCGCCACCATGCAGCACTTACAGACAGCTCGCCACCATGCAGCCTGACACCTTACAGACAGCTCGCTTTCTAGTCAGACTGACCACCGCATGACAACCCTGAGGATCACCACCATACCCCGCATTTTACAAGATTATGACTTGTAACGGCTATATTAGCTCACCTACTCCCCGATTCAGGCGAAGATGGGCAACCTTACTGGTTGGTGGTGTTATCCCCACCTAACACGAAAACAGGTCCCATCACAATGAGAATCCAGAAATTGCTCCACCAAACCCACGATGACTCCAGTATATAAAGGCCTCACCCCCCAGGGGCGAAGAGGGAGGAGATGAGAAGGTAATCTCTGCCCTCTAGCTCTCCCACTCTCTAATATTATTTCAGCTCACAACTAAGTGCTAACTTGGCCATCGGAGTGACCTCGTTGGGTAAACACCCCCGGGTTCTCTGATTCAGTTCTTGCAGATCAACCAGGTCCGTTGTCTACAAAGATGAGAAGATCATCTCCTACAGGGAACAGTTAGGTTGTGCTACACCAGGGAGCTCCACTTCAGCTTCTGAGTCATCGGCCACCTGGGAACATACCAAATGACGAGATACTTAGTCAAAAAAAAATGATATATGACCAGAAACCGTTACATCAGTTTCCATCAAAACAACCAGTCGCTACTAACAATGATGCTCCACCAACGAGGGAAAATCGTAGGTAACACGTCAGGTATCACTAGTTACACTTGAATCTTGCGGTGGCGGTGAGCCGGTGACAATGCGAGAAGAGATAGAGAAGAATGAAGGGACAGGAAAATGGGATCAAAGGAGATTTAGAAGGGCAAAAAGGATATTTCATCCTTTCTATTACAATTTAACGGCGATGGCAATTGTTAGAAACAGTAGGGTGTTTTTATACTATGTATGACATGTACATTTTACCAGCATAGGTTGGTTGATGATTGTTCTGTGAACCACACTCACTTAGCTTCATGCCTTCATATTCAATGGACACTACTTGCTTAACAGCTACCATGTGTCAGCACATATATCCAATGGTTTGGATTGTTAGGGCTTCCTTCTTTGCTCAGTTCCATAGAAAAAAAGAAACGTTCCAATATTGGATAATAACTTGCGCTTGCCAAGTCAATGTATACATGGAGCCATGCCACCTGGTCATTGCAAGAAACACTAACATCTTGTTCCAAGGTGTTTTTGTTTCTGTCTGTTTCTTCCTTAAAAAGGTTTAACCAAATGTGTTTTTTGATCGTTGAAGTAAAATCTCCTACGTGGTGTCTAGGTGGACTCGAAATGGCCGTGCAACACCACGGTACTAAACAATATACCTTAGTTTAGTCAAGCTACAAAAGAGCCAGGAAGACTATTTTTAGCGTGGAAAAACCAAAAGTTTTATTTGAAGCTTCCCAATTTTTTGGCTTTTTCAACTTTTTTTTGTGCATTCGTCTTCGAATCCTTTTGTCTACACAATACCAAATAGGAAAATACCACTCTTTGGTCTTTAGCTTTCCACTAATCAAAAGATGCACCAAACACCACGGGTCTTCCTTTTGTTAGGGTAAACTACCATTGGTTTACAAATCTTTCTGATATATCCCAAGTATCGGAAACGTCAAATGTATCGGAAAAGCAATTTTAAGAGACGTATCGAAAATACTTTGAAAAACTAAGATGTGCATAAATACATTTGGAAACACTATAAATACTTTAATAATTTATAAAAATGCATCAATAACACTAAATATAAGACCTCAATGAGGTGTATATATATTAAATTAATATGTTTTAATAGTTTTGTGAAGAAATATATTGTAGTTAATTATAATTTCACTAAAAATTGTATGGTTAACTATAATTTATAAATTATAATTCTTAAGTTTTAGTGTTTTATGGGATGGGAAAAACCCAACTCTCCTATCCAACCATAAAATATGCATTGGCACAATTTCTAAGTGAAAATATAATTAATAATAATTTATTATTTATTTTCAAAAAATATAACAAATAAATAAACATTATATAATATATTCAAAACATAGTTACTAAAGAAGAAATTTCAATTTCTTTGTGGATATGATAGATCATCCATAGAATTATAATATATTCAATCATTGTGATCAAATGATATAATATAATTATTTATTTATTTATTCTATAAATAAAAAAATAATTATTAAAGAAGAAATTTCAATTGCTCTATGGATATGATAGATACATCCATAGATATAAAACATAATTAGTCTTTATAGGCAAAGAAAAAATTACATTTTCAAATTTTTTGTTAATTTATATTTCCCCCAAATATCTTTATGAAATTTCCATAAATCTACCGATAACACAAAAAAAAAATGATTTGGAATGTAAGAAATGTAGATTAACATAAATTTATACATTCAAGAAAAAAAAGAAATTATAAGATATTATAAAAAAATGAAAAAAAAATTACCTATCTTTACCATTTTTTTTTCAAAGTTTGAAAATTCTTTAAAAAATATTAACAATTCACACTTGTTTCTTGTAAATTTTTTCAAACCTAACACTTTAGGAATGAGATTTGGAGTTTTAGAGTCATTTGGGGGGTAAAAGAAAGCTTAATTCAGGGAAAAGAAGCTTACTTTTCCCTTTTATATTTTTTCAGTTTTTTGTCATATCTTTTTCGTCGATATGCTACCAATACACCTCCGATACGCTCCAATATGCCTACGATACGCCCCGATACACCCTCGATACGGGTCCGATACACATAATTTCTATGCGTATCTTGTATCAAAGTTTTAAATCTTGGATATACCTTCCTGGCAAGTTCAGATCACTTGCCAACAGAATATGTTCCAAAACCCTCCCAACATGATTAAACACTACACATCTCATTCATAGCAGGTCCCACTTTTATGGTGGGTCCCAATCTCATGGTAAGATGTGTGGTGTCAAATCATGTTGAGAATGTGTTGGAAGGTCTTTTATTGGCAATGATCCCAGCTCCTTTTCTGGCATGATAGTTGAACTATGTGCCAAATTGATCAAAAGTACCCCGAAGCTTTTATTAGACATGGAGGTCAAGTATACAGAGACAAAGACCCACTTAAACTTTCACTTTGTGACAAAACACCCCGATCATTAAATTAGTTAACTGAATGCATTAAATTAGCAAAATGCCCACCTAAAGTTTTCTTATTTTTTTCACTCTTCTCTCTTAAATCATAATTGATTAAAAACACCTCCATTTTCTCTAAACAAAACCAAACTAAAATAATAAGAATCATTTCATTGGTATAGAAAAAAATGTTTTTTATGCATTTCACTTACATGAATGTCTCATATCTTGAAATATAGAAATTATTCACTTCTTTATCAAATAAATGGAAAAAAAGGCAAACAAAACCATAAACTTATATCTATAAGAAAGAAACTTCTACCATTTCTTTTGAATAGTCTAGCCATGAATTTGCAAGGATCTATTGGAGCAACTGAGAGGGCTTCAATGTTATATTTAAAAATAATAATCAAATTATAAACCATTCAAAGATATAAAAAAAGGGCAATTTGAGGATTCAAAAAATTTAAACATTTAGATGAGAATCTTTCCATTCAGCTCATTTTGGGAAGAGTGCAAATATAAATATGCTGTGTAAAACCTAGTATTTTTAAACCGTATCTTTGCATTGTATATATTTGTATTTGTAAAACCTGTTAATGCATATTCTTTTTGAATAAAAAAGAAAATAAAATCTTATATAAAATATGTACAGTACAAATACATACACAATAATACAAAATACAAAGATTTGCATTCTACATATTTGTATTTGTACTTCTTCCAAACTGAACCGTAGTGTTATATACAATTCGTGTTTCATTTCCACAGTTCCACCATTTCAATCTATCAAGGACCTAGATAACATCAACGAGGCAAAGATACCAACCAGCTGGTTGGTAAGGTCTCCTACTGGGTTGGGGGGTTATAGGTTGGGACATGGGTTCCCCCGTGTAGCCCTTCAGAAGATATCAATACATAAATAAATAACATCAACGAGCAATCGTGCATGCAATTAGACCATCCATCACATTGGGCCCATTTGGATCAACCACCTTTTGATGATTTTTTTAATCATAATAGCTCTCAAACTTTTCGGGTTTTTATATTTTCCAATTTAAAATGTGCCCATATCTTGAGCTCGACGAGAGATATTCTGGATAAACCATTTCCATGAATAATAATAGGGTGAGAAGAACAAAAGGAGGGCTTTTAGTTAACATACAATTGACACTTTTAAGTTTTGATAGAACTCAATTAGCACATGTAAGAGGATAGTAAGTAAGCTATCAAATATCATGTGATTCAACTTACATGAGAAGTGAGATCCGGGACTCAAATATGCATCAATAAGCGAGATAGGGTCCTTGCCGCAAACAGACTCGATTGCCACCATGATTTGAGATAACAATGGTGTTCCATTGGAAATAGGTGAGCAAATGGGTAAGTTCTACTTAGAACCAAATGGAATCAAATTCGAACTGGCCTTGAACTAGTCCTATCCAATCTGTTACAGGGTAGGGTCTGGTTCCAAAGGTCTAGGGGTTTATCCCACTCAAAATAAACCTCAAAATATTTTTAAGGACGTGAAGATTTGAACCCAATCACCCATGGTTACAAAAGTCATGGTCTCATTAGACCATTGAGTTACTTAAGTGATTTTATAATTTATTTTTATTTTAATACAAGGTGGTGTGGAGTGTCTTGCTATAATAATAATGTAAAAGGTAATATTTACAAAATTTAAATTATAATGACAAATTTTAAACCATATATTAATATATTGTGATAATCTACATATTAAATTAATTAATTTAATCAATAAAGATAATATAAGTTTTAAACTATATATTGTCATTATTGAATATCAAGTTTCCAAACGACATTTTTTATTTATTTTTTTAAGGAGAGTAAAGAAAGAACAAGTTTTACAGGTAGCCCTAGAACTGACCCCAGAACCACATCGATGCCAGAACCGACCCCAGAACTGACTTTCATAGGATAGGTTCTGGTTTCAAAAACTTAGAACTGAGCCCTATAGGGTATAGGGTAGGTTCCAGGTTTTGCCATGAAGCCGAACTGAATCCACCCATGCTCACCCCTAATTGAAAACACCCTGATCAAAAGACAGATTTGTTCTTCAAGTTCAACCTTTATTGGCTAGTATCCCCGTGGCTCGGTAGGAAAGAGGAAATACTCTAAGTCGAGGAGACCATCCAACAAAGTTGGTTCAACTTAACAAGGATGGGGAGGTGATCAAATCTGATATATATCTACAATGGTGATGGGAAGTAGGGGCTATAGAAATTGTTCTGTTTCCTCAACCAAGACTCGTAAAATTTAAAGTTTGGTCCAATACGTAACCATTGAATCAAACCATGCAACAAAAATCTACAAAAAACAAGTTGTAACCACACATCTGAACTCTGAAGACAATGCTTGAATGCAAAAAAAAAGTAATCAAGATGGGCTCAACACCCCAAGATACACAATGAGAAGTCTAGGGAGTTCTTTGTTATTATTCTTTTGTGGCAGCCACTTCTGTCTCGGAAAAGTAATCGTGCCTGGAAGAGATGATGAGACATCGTGTTAGAATTGCTAGACTCAGCTTGGACTCGAAAGAAAGCAAAGAGAGAAGAGACAAATGAAAACACAACCACATTCTCAACTAGTCAGCAGATTGTGCATACTGGACATAGATGATAAAAAATAGCAGTTTAATTGATCAGTCATGGGCGTCTCAATGGTACAGAGGTTTCAACCAACCTAACCACCTCTTGGGTTGGCCTCAGGTCAATATTCCCAAAGGATGATCCTGAACATCCAGATTGATAACATCTTTTGATTCATGCCATTGCATACAACCATTCTCTTTGACTGGCCAAAAGAATGAGACTGGCTAGTAACATTATTCATCCCAACCTGCAATGTTCCAGTCCACCCCTAAAACCCCACCTAAACTGATGAGTTTAGGAACAGAGAAACTCTCTATCCTACAGGTTCTACACTATAATTCCCACAATCCAAGATGAATAGCATGAAATGATATGTAGCTTACTGAATTTTGCGTGTCAGTTGGTAAAGCCCTGTCCCAGCCATTGCAACATTTACACTGAAAAGGTTCCAGTTTTTCTGCAATCCCAATATTATTTACACAAATTATTAGAACTAACTGCAAGCCACAACCCAATGAATTTTACAGAGTAAAACTCGAGAAAAAATAGCATAAAATGAATTAGAACATTTCTTCCTTATGGTATCAAGATTGTGTTCCAGGGATATAATATATAACTGCGACAACACCACAAAGAGGTTAGAAAATAAACCAGAACGATATCTATTGAAAATGCACGGTTTGTGCATTATGCTCCTTTTCCTCGACATTCTGGTAGTACCATGAAATATAAAAGGTTGACCTTGAACCAAATCAGAAATTTATAAACAAGCTGATAGCTATATAAGCATATGCTACTGGAGCTTAAAAGTGCTCACAACATTCAATTTTCTTGAGGAACTTTCTTTAATCTACTATACATGGGGTGGGGGGAGAACATTGAAGCCAGAATTGTTGGGGTGGTGGAGAGAATTCCTCTAATATAGCCTGAATTTGTTGGACTTCCTCCCTTAACATGCAAATTTAAGAGTACCCAAAACATTCAAAACAAGAATACACTACTCCCTTCCCCACAAAAAAAAAGGAAAAGAAAAAGAAAACTGTTAAATTTATTTTCACAAATGACCTACCAGAATATCAAATTTCCACTTTGACTAGCTTATTTTCCATTTTTATCAGCAACGATATTAAAATGATTTATTTTATTATTGTTGATAAAAAATGAAATATCCACCTAAGTAACAAGTGCAGAAAACTTCCCTCAAAAATGAAAAGAAACATATGGCAAAACAGAAACAACCACCAAAGCTGGCCCTTGTATCTACATGTATTACATATATTACCTCGACAATTTCATCTCTCAAACACAGTTGGAAGGGTAGTGTGATGCAGACTGACCAGCATCCCCTGCAGTTTGCTAACACAGGGTTCAGACCTAAACTCTACTCTCAGACCAGAAACTTCTGGTCTAATCATATGGTCCCAAAACCCCAATTTTGTGATACATAGTCAGAGACCCTTCATGTTCCCCAAAGTTCCTGCCTTAGATGCAACACACCATGGATGGAAGTATGGATATTTGTCAAATCATGTAAATCTTTATCTGTTTATTCAGTGCTAAGTTTTGTTGAATTATGTATATATTTACTTCAGTTAATTTACTAAACTGAGTTTCACACCTAACATAAATTATTAATAAATGCTATTAGGAAAAAAAATACAATTAGGTGCTGAAACTTGAATATATGCAATACCTAAGCAGGAATGCTCCATTGACCTCGTGTAATATGGTTTTTCAACATATTATCAAATTTTTAATTGCCATTGAGTTACAAACTTACAATTTCATTCATTAGCTCTTTTTGCTATTGATGTTTCATTTTTTTATGCCAATAATGAAATGCATCTAAAATATGAGCTACTGTCCTATATTTTACCAAGCACTTGGCCTATTGACCTATAAAATTAATATGGGATAATGTTACAAATAGAAAACAAGCTAGTTAGTAAACATTTGACCTTTGCCTTTTGGTGCTTCAGTATGATGCCCAATATAACTATTTTTTGAGTGTGGTGCCATCTATAACTAGCTTAAATTTGTGTGTGCCGATTCTTGCCCAAGGAGTGTACTGAGGTCCCTTGAAACTTTGATCATGAATTACGAACATGAAACTCCATATAACTATAAATGATAGTGGGGAGGAGCGGGAGGAAGTGAAATCCCATTGAAACCTTTGTGCTTTGCTGTTTTGCTTAGCATAGTAATTTTGAGTAAACTAGACCCCCCATATTCTCTCTGTTCATGAATTTTGAATACGTAATTTCAAATATATTTTAATGAGGAAGTAGCGGAGGGGCCCCTGCGTTGCAGGGGCTTGCAAAAGGTAAATTATTGTATAAGGGAAAAAAGAATTTGAAGGAGGCAATTTTTTTAATTAATTTTTTTTGGAAAAATTAACAGTATTTTAATTAATTTAATTAATGATGATTCATTAATTACGGTATTTATTAATTAGCAGTGCCTATTATTTAACAGTATTTAATATTAATTAGCAGTATTTATTATTATTTAACATGCAGTATTTATTGTTAAGCAGCAGTATTTAATAGTATTTATTAGTAACAGTATTTTATTAAATAAACAGTATTTTATTAATTACTGTATTTATAAATACAGTATTTTATTCAAATCCGAGCGGACTCGGATTGGATTCGAGTGCATATTTTTAATAATCGGATCGAGGTTCAGATTTTGCTGAATTCGATCTAAATCCGATCTGATTACAGCCCTATAAATAAGATGATATAATATGATCACTTTACACATGTTGTCTCAGCACACAAGTAAGGCTGTCAATGGGTTGGGTCCAACCACCGGATGGACCCAAACCGATTGGGTCAGTTCTGGTTCTAGGAACTAGAGTCGACAGGTCAGTTCCGGGTCCTGATATAGTGTCCCGATTATTATTGGTTTGGAACCGGTTCCACCTAGTCACGAAGTGGTTCAGACCTGAACCGAGCTATATACATAATATATATAATATTTAATATATATTAAACATATATATTTATTTATTTTAATCAGGTCTATCGGGTCAGACCCGATTGTCCCGAGAATCGATCAGTTCAGTTCTAGGTCTGAAAATTATAGACCCTATCAGGTCCGGGTCCTCGGTATTTCATGTCGGGTCGGTTTCGATTCTAACTGATCCCGACCCAGACCCAACCCGTTGACAGCCCTGCACACAAGAGAGAGAGAGAGAGAGGTTATAACTTATAAGAGAAAAAAGGAGGGACTCGGTGAGGAGCACATCCTGTTTGAGAAGCTGAATAGTGGACTTCTCTTCGCATGTTGGAAGGGGAGCCACGTGCAAAATAATAGATTTTCCTCGCACGCACACTTTATAACCCACACGTGGGAATACCATTTTCTCAATGCTGAATGCATCCACATATCCCCAGAGAGAGAGTTGGTTCCTCTGCTTATGTCGAAATGGGCAGATTTTAAAGTGGAGGGTACAAGCTCTTACATCTTGGCAAAAAAGATTAAAGGGATCAAAGAGGTGCTGAAATCTTGGAAAGTGGACCTTCAAGGAAAAACGGAAGCGGAGAAAAGAAAGTGCCTAGCGGTAATTAAAGAACTGGATTTGGCTGAAGAAGTGGGACCCCTTAGAGAAGAAGAAAGAAGGAAGAGACTTCTAGCCAAAGTGACTTTAGACTCATTAGCTTACAAGGAGGAGTTAAAGTGGAGGCAAAGAGCCAAAGTTAAATGGCTTAGAGTGGGAGATAAAAACTCCAGTTTCTTTCACAAAATGGCAAAAGCAAGGAAAAGAGTAAATCAGATTGAGAAACTTGAATGTGGAGAGCAAGTGGGTGAAGACTGGACAGAAATGAAACATAGTCACTGGTTTTTCCTCAGAGTTGTTCAATGAAAACTGGGCAAGAAGGCCCTTTCCAGAAGAGCTTAATTTCAAGTCTTTCTGTGGATCAGCAGAGGGAGTTAGAAGCGCCCTTCACAGAAAATGAGATATGGCAGGTAGTTAAAATCTGGGAACTGAAAAATCCCCAGGGCCGGATGGTTTGACTAACACTTTCTATAAACGGTGCTGGGAGGGGGTGAAAGGGGACCTGTTGAAGGTGTTCCATGACTTTCACCAAAATGGATCATTGGTTAGAAGTTTGAACAGCACTTTCATCTCCCTTATTCCTAAGGTGGAAGGTGCAACAAACATTAAAGACTTCAAGCCAATTAGTCTGCTAAACAGTTTTTATAAAATTCTTCCCAAAGTCCTAGCAGAAAGAATGAAGGTCCTTAGTGTGATCAAGGAGAATAAGTTTGCGTTTGCGCCTGGTAGACAGCTGTTGGATAATGTGTTGGTGGCAAATGAGTTGATTGACTCAAGAATAAGAGAAGGTAAACCAGGGCTGCTTTGTAAGCTGGATTTGGAAAAAGCATATGATCATGTAAACTGGAAGTGTTTGGACTTGGTGCTAAAGAAAATGAACTTCGGACAGAAGTGGAGAAATTGGGTTAAGGAATGTATTTCCTCTCCAAAGTTCTCAGACTTAATGGGCAACCCATGGGATTCTTCAAAAGTTCTAGGATTAAGACAAGGGGATCCCCTCTCCCCTCTTCTGTTTATGTGCAGAAGGTGGGGGTTGTGGGTCTATGGAGGGATTTTGAGGTCTTTCCGGGTGGGGAAAGTGTTCAGATCCTACAGTTCACCGATGATACTCTGTGTTTCATTGATGCAGATGTTGATCAACTGAAGATTCTCTTGGGGGTGCTTAGTTGGTTTGAAGTGGTTTCGGGTTTGAGAGTAAATTGGACCAAAAGTAGACTAATTTCAGTGGGCAAAGTGGAGAATCTTGAAGAGCTCACAGAGATTTTACCTGGTCAGATTGGATGTTTGCCTATTTCCTATCTTAGCCTCCCTCTTGGAGCTAAATGTACCTCTACAATGGCGTGGGATTCGGTGGTTGAGAAAGTGGAGAAGAAGCTTATGTCTTGGAAATCCAATAAACTGTCGCTGGGGGGCAGAATCACATTACTAAAAAGCTCACTCTCTAATCTTCCAGCCTACTTTTTATCTTTATTCCCAATTCCAGTCAAAGTAGCCCAAAGAATTGAGAAAATCAGAGAGACTTTCTTTGGAGGGGTTGGGAGGAGGAAACGAAATTTCATCTAGTTAACTGGGATAAGGTATGTGGCCCTAAGGAGAAAGGGGGGTTGGGGATCAAGAAGCTAAAGTTGTTTAATAAAGCTCTCTTGGGAAAATGGATTTGGAGATTTGAGAAAGAAAAAGATAGATGGTGGAGGAAATTAATTGCAGCAAAATATGATACTGACAGTGGGGACTGGGTAACCACTGATCAATTGAACTCTTTAGGCTGCTCTCTGTGAAAAAAAGTCATGGAAGTTCTCCCTTGGATGAGTAGTGGTCTAATTCCAAAGGTCAGGAATGGAAATAGGTTGTGGTTCTGGAAGGACACTTGGTGTGATAGTACACCTCTGGTTGAAGTCTTCCCTCAGCTGTTTCAGATTGCGGAAAATCAGAATGGATCAGTGGCTAGTCAGTTTGAAGTGAGTGGGGCACTATTACTTGGAGCCCTTCTTTTAGAAGGTCATTTCAGGACTGGGAAATTGGGAAAGTTGCTGAGCTCTTGGGGTTGCTTTACAGGCAGTCCATTGACACGTCTCCTGAGGACTCTTGGAACTGGAAGTTTAGTGTGGATCATGGTAATTTCTTGGTTAGCTCTTTTGCGGGGGTTCTGAATGAAGCTGTGTATCCAAAAATTCCAGCTGAGAAAATTTGGAGCCCTTCTGTGCCTTCAAAAGTGAATGCTTTGGTTTGGGTTGTGTCTCTCAATAGATGCCTTACAAAAGATTCCCTGGTTAGAAGGGGTGTTGAGATTCAGGACCAGCAGTGTGTTCTTTGTGGAAATATGGAGGAAGATGGCAGGCACCTATTCATTCACTGTTCGGTTACAGCTGCAATATGGAACCACTTTTTATCGGGGGTAGGGCTGCAATAGTGTATGCCTCATTCAGTTCTAGACATGATACGGAGTTGGGAGCTGAAGGGTGGTTCAAAATTGGAGGAGTGCATTTGGAGTGTCCTGCCTGCAGATATCTTATGCACAGTCTGGACGGAAAGAAATAGAAGGATCTTTCAAAATAAGGCCTCTAGCATAGATTGCTTGATTGCCTTTGCTTTTGGCAAGCTAGTCTCCTAGGTGGCTGCGGCGAAGGACCTTCAGGCTTCAGTCCTCTGTTCTCAGCTGAGATCTAGGAATTTTCTTGAGTTATGATGTATTGTAGTTGTTAAAGTGAGTTTTGGCTCCTTGTCTTAGGGGCCTTGGTTGTAATCTGCCATTTTTGGCTATTTGAATAAAAGTTTACCTTATCTTTTATCTTTTATCGAGAGAGAGAGTGAGAGAGAGTGAGAGAGAGAGAGAGAGAGAGAGAGGAAAAACTAAGAATAATGTCTCCTTCAAGTCCTCATGTTTATGTGCCTTGGGTCTGATGTCTAGCATGGTTTTATAAGGAGGTCCAAAGTCATCTAATTCTTGCTCTGTTATGGGCCCGGGCGTAGGATCTCGTCACGGGTCGGTCCACGAGGAGAACCTCTAGTTTCCCCTTGCCCCTCCCTTTGCGTGTTGACCCTATCGTGGCGACCTAAGGGGTGATTTGTCCAAGAGATCACCCTAACTCTCCTTTACTCTTCTCTTTGACTGAAATTTTAGATGCCTTTATTCAATAATAGTGGCTCCTTAAATAGGAGATTACAAGAGTCCTGTTCTTAGGGAGACTCCTTACTGAATAGGGAGACCTCCAACTCTATCTTGATAAGATAAGACTGATAAGATAAGATAAGTCTCTCTTAATCCTAATCTAATAAGATAAGATAATCTCTCGTAATCCTAATCTAATAAGATAAGTCTCTCTTAATCCTAATCTAATAAGATAAGATAATCTAATCTACTAACTTAATAAGATAAGAATAACAAGATAGTCTAATCTAATCTGCTGAATGGATAAGACTGTTGCTGCCGAATTGGATAGGATGAGAACACCGGATCATTGCTGCTGCTGCTCCCAATACGCATCCACATCATGCTCAATCTAGGTTTAACTCTTACTCAAGAAGACATTAGATATCTTTGTCTTCTTTGAAGATGGAAGCATTTTCTCTGCATAGATTCTTTGAAGATGAAAGCATTAGATATCTTTGGTTTCCTAGCATACACATACTAATGCAAAACATAACGCTATGCAAGCTCAGTATTCTTTTATTATTTTTGATAGTTGAAGGATAATTTTATTAATCAAAAGATTGGGAAATTACAAGCAACCCAAGGAGAGGAAAGAGATGCAACCCCTCCTTTAAAAAGACCACAGATTCTCAAAGCTAATCAAAGTACAAATTACAAGGCAGCCCAATATAAGGACTCCTGAGAAGCCCCTTGTTTAGCAAATGAATCAGCCAAAGTACTTGCCGTTCTGCCTACCAATTGAATTCTGTCATACTTCTAGTCAGCCATTAACCTTTTTGAGAAGGTCCCTGTAGCACCAAATGACAAAATTCGGGTCCAATAGGCAATAGCCACCTTAGAATTACCTTCAATTAGTGAATTATCCACCCCAAGCTGGTTCGCAAGCTGGTTCCCTTGCACAGCAGCTAGTAACTCAGCCCTTGTAGAATCTCTTATTTCCACTGGTCCTGCAAACAAGGATAAGATGTTGATATCCTTATCTCCCTGACTACTCTCATCAAAATTCAGCTTAACAAAACATTCCTAAGGAGGTGCCCACGCTGGTTTAATTCTATTCTTCTTAGAAGAAGTATTAGCCACTGCTAACCAGCTCCTCCAAAGATAATAAATGAATAAACATCAAAGATCTTTAAAGTTTTCAACCAATGAATTGCCTTTGTCAGAATTCATTTCTTGATTTAAGAAAGGCTCCTTTCCTTCTCTTGAAAAAAATTGGCATTCCTTTCTTCCCAAATAGTCCACAAAACAGTTGTTCTGATACATCTCCACATAATTCTCCCTCTTTTTGTGGGCCACCCAGATGGGTTAAACATATTTACTTCAGATGGCAGGTTCCACCTACACCCAAACAAAACAAAAATCCAATTCCAAATAGCTGTAGCAAAGGAACAAGATATCAGTAAGTGGTAAGAATCCTCATTTTGAGCTTGTAATTTCTCATATGAAACAATAATCATGCTACCCAACTTTTACTCTATTCTATCCTACTCTCTCATATGTAATGGCAATGCTAGGCCTGATTCTAACCTTTAATTCTGACTTCAACCTAACCCATAGCCAGCCTTTCCTTAGTTGTCCATTCTAATCATCAAAGCCTTTCAGATCTCACCCTACTACAGCCCTAACTGTTGCCCCCGGAATCTTTAAATTGAGATATCCTACATCATAAATCTTACTCAGGGGGGAGAAGTATTTAGAAAATTTATGAATTTTAATCAGAAATCAAACACTCAAACATATTCAAGCGGTTATATATATCTCTACATTAGCAAATGATTGGCTGGATGACTTGCTGAGAAATTGGAAAAGGGATAGCTAATTCTGCCCAGTTTAAGAGGGTTCCAAGACCTCTCCCCCCCCCCCCACCCCCCACCTCTGGATTCATAAAACTGAATTTTGATGGCAGTAGCATAAGGAATCCAGGCTGTCTGGTATTGGGGGAGTTTTCAGGAATGAGGAAGGGAATATCTTAGCCATGTACTCAGTCCCAATTGGAGAAGGTGACTCTCTCAGGGCTGAGATCTTTGCAGCTTTGGAAGGAATCCAAAGAGCAAGAGATTTGAACATCAGAAGGCTGGTACTCAAAGGTGACTCAGAGGTGGTGGTGAGATGGCTAAAGGAAGACAACATTGGTACATTTTTATGTTTAGGAGGTGGCATCTCGCACCTTCCCAGGGGTCTGATTATGTAATTTCTTTCTGATTAAATGGAAATATGATATTTTATCTATAAAAAAAACTACATCAAAGAAAGGACTGCTAAATATGTAATTTAATGATTTAATGGCAGGCTAGGGACATTGAGATGAAATACAGCTGGGTGAAGAGGACTGCTAACTCACTTGCTGACGTAGCCAAGCAAGAGGTGAACAGGGATTCTTTGTTTTGGGCTCATTTCTAATTTTCTTTTCTTTTGTAATTTGCTTGTGGGGGAGTTAAGACAGTTTACCCCCCCCCCCTTTTCTTTTCTTAAATTTTAATAAAGTTACTTGTTATTGATAAAAAAAATGATTGCCCACGGAATCTTTAAATTGAGATATCCTACATCATAAATCTTACTCAAAGAGGGGAGGAGTACCAAGAAAATTTATGAATTATGAGTTCTTTAGTCAGAAAGCAAACATTTGAACATATTCAAGCAGTTGAACATATCTCTACATTAGCACATACTTGGCTGGGAGTCAATCAATAGTTACATCAAGAAAATGTTGGAAAGAGTTATCTGAATCTAGAAGATTGTTCTTGGAAACATAAAATTATGATAATCAGATTTCCTAGTGCAGGTCAATGAATTATACCAAATTTGCCTATGTCATGAAGCAGAAAATGTTTCTTAACTAGTCAAGTTTTCTTCTAAAAGAAAAGAGCACAAAACATTACAAGTGATATACAATATAAGCTTGTTTTACAATATTTCTCAGGAGAACAAATGAACAATTAATAAGAGTAGGATCCGGAATTATGGGATGGGAGTATGGAAACAAGAATATTGCAAATACTTTGTTAAAAATATCTGAATAGCACTAGTCATACTTACTGGTGTAATTACTGTGCTGTAGCGTGACCAGATAAGTCCAGTACATGTAACCGCTGGAAACCATAACGAAGAGATTTGCCATTAGTTTCTCATTAAACCAAGGCGCTTAGATAACAGAAAACAAAATTTTTGTGAGAAGGACCTGACCCACTCATTGAAGAAACATTGAATGGCACATACCAATTTGCTGAGGGTAAGAAAGCTTTTCTGGTGGTTTAGAAAAGTCGGCAACATTTGCTATGCTGATACCCCATTTAAAGGTTGGAGCCCAGAAGTGAACTGCAGTTAGGAAAAGTGTAATCTCATGCATACAGACAGGAAGAGATAACAAGCAAAAATAATATCTAAATATACTAAATATAAAACACAGAATGAATTCCTGAGATTTGGACCATTCAATGAAACCTCTCTATGTTTCTAGGCTTTTACCAAGATTCATCTTTGGTGGCCTCATGGAGGTGGTTACCATAAATGTTGGGAAACCAAACGATATTTTGTTAGCTATTTTGGAAAGCAATATAGTGGTCCCAATTATACATTGTCAAGATTCAGTTTTTGCTCAGATGTGTCTCCATGAAATCACCAGATGTGAAAAATAAATATGACCTAAAAGAAAACTTCAATACCACCGCATTTTTTTTTGAAAGGTTTCATAGCATCTAGAGTTATATTTCTCTGTTATAATTATTATAATTTTTGTCAATTATCTTCTCAATTTATCCATTAAACAAAAGATAAGAAATATGAACCTTCTTTTTTGGATTCAAGTCAACAACGTTTAGACCCACAGCTTTGTCATAACTTATGAGACATCCAAAATTACCTACAGAGACCACCATATCCACCTGGTGCGCTAGTATGTAGTGTGATGTCTTTGTATTAACAATTAAATGCTAAATATCCAACTTATAACTAGTATACAACAGTTTCCTTTAAGAAAAGTAGTGTATTGAAAAACAAAAAATTACAACCCACTAAACCTGCTACAGAAAGCTGTGCACCTCAATACCAAAAGTTTGGTAATTACAAAAAAGTATATCAGAAATGAAAAAAAAAAAAAAGAACTACAAGGGGGTGTCCCCAAAACATCTATTCACTGCTACCCACAAGTATGTTCTACCCCATAGAGACTGAATTCTGCAAGTTTCCCCTACCTTCAGAGATTTTGGAATTTCTTTCCAACCAAACAACAAGCCTCTATTTCCATTTGATTGATCAAAGTCCACCCTAGCCTTCAGCCTTCCTTTGTTACCGGACATTCCTTCTTAACCAGCTCAACCCCCCTATAAACCTCTTCCAGATTTTCAGATTCCCTGACATATAGCTTCTTCACAAAGATATGACAGGAATGAAGTGGTATAATTTACTTCCTTCACAAATAGACCAAGAAATTAAATTCAAGACAATTTTTTATCAAAATTTTGCAAAATTTCAAGACCCAATCAAAATTCCAAACTTTTTGAAACAGTCATAAGATAGGAATGTTGAGATTTTGGCAAAACCTAAATCTTTGATCTAGATTAAAAGGTTCCAGTATGTTATACAGCTTGACAGTGAACCTTGATTTTTACCAAACCTGAATGGTGTTATCTATTCAAGAAGGAAATTCTTGCAAAATATCTTCTATCAATCTATCATGAGTGGAGTTTCCAGCATTTCATCTTAGGATTTAAAGATTCAAGTTTATAATTACCTAAAATTGAATGTACCTGGTTTTTACCACTGGAGATACTGAATACAGGAGTACGACTTTTGTAGCATTACTATTATATTTTTGGCCATGTCAATACTATGGGCTAATCATCATCCAGTTCCATAAATTCGATAATTTTTTTTCGAAAAGTTTCTATAAAAAAGCTTGCATCTTTGAGCGGAATCGTTGATTTATATTACCGACACCCTCTTCCCTTCGCATTCGTTCAATTAACTCGAGCAAGGAACAAGTGAAAAACCCTTAACTATGAGTCAAAAAAGCATATTAGAGATCGACCTCTCGATCGATAGGACAAGATAAATCAGCAAAAGACTGTAGTGGCTAGTAGAGTTTAAAGCAATTGATCTGTAACCAAAACTAAAAGATACTCACCCAAAATAAAAGGTAAAATGAAAAAAATTGTCGGAGAATATAACAAAAAAAAAAAAAAACAGTAGATTAACATTGAGGGAGAATTAAAGAGAAGTCAACAGACTGGTTTTGGGGCCGGCCGGGTGGTTCCAGAGAGCTTGAAGCTTCGAAGCCGCCATGAAATCCCTGTTCTCTCCGTATCTTCTCTCCCACCACCGTGATTGAGAGAAGGTTCACGGTCCACCTAACAAAATTTCCTTTCAATAATCACCTACTCTTTATAGTTTATAACCAACCCATGTTCTTATTCTTGTCAAAAAAAACCAAAAAAAAAAAAATTGATGTCACACATGGCGCCTCACATCGATCTCACAGACACATCCGTCTATTGAAAACATCTTCCGTACTTATGTATTATTATTTACGGAAAATATTTATTATGCACGGTGAGATATACCAGTAAAATCGTTGTGAGGCGCCCTGAAAAAAATTTATAAATTATCAATGTTAAAGGCTCCTTTTAGCGGTGGATAATAAAGCCACGTCGCCCATGTTCAACGGAATGTTAGTGATTATTCCGCATGTTCCACATCATAGTATTGATAAGTCTCCACCGGACGATCCTAATCGTCGCTTTAAGTTGTAAATTGTCAATGTTAAAGGCTCCTTTTGGCGGTGGATAATAAAGCCACGTCGCCCATGTTCAACGGAATGTTAGTGATCATTCCGCATGTCCCACATCATAGTATTGATAAGTCTCCACCAGACGATCCTAATCGTCGCTTTAACGCATATTATCATCTACTACGGTACGACGTACGACATGAACACATTTTCCTTTCCTATCACATGATTATTGATTCCTCCTCCTTGACCTGCTCCTCATACATGGCACCTTACATCGACCTCACACGAAAAAGAGGGGTGGTCGACCTCCTTGGGTGTCTAACATTGGCATTCTTAGACTAATATTCCTTGCAAGGTGCCCCTGGTTAATGGCTAGCATGACTATCAGGGTTCCTCATGGGTGCAAACATGCTCATGGGGACAGTGCATGGACCAGTACTGCGCCATCGACACTTAAGGGAGGTTTGGAATGCGAGCTTGGCTTAAGCATGACCCTTCACCATGTCAGTGCCTTGCCTAAGCTTAATGAGCTATCTCGTTGCCCATAACGCACGAGTGTGTTCCAGCCCAGCGGTTGCCTATCAACATGGCACATAGGTGCCCATCATCATCGGCATACAGGAGTCCCTTCACATTGGCGCCCAGTCGCCTCACATCATGGTCGTCCCCCTTTAGCACGTAAGTGGTGCCTCCCATGGACCAGCCAGAGCCAGCAGAGAGCCCCGACCATGCGAACTGAGATCATGATCCAATGCTACTGAACTTGGTGGAGCCATCTCATCGGGCAACTCCTAGCCCTAAGCACACATAAGGCTTACCCTGACCTAGACACCGCACGGGTTCTTCCACTACAAAACTACCCCCGTGACAGTTGGTATCGGAGCGAAAGAACACAGAGCTAGTTGAAGCGGTCATCTCGACAAGCAGCACATCATGGGGTGTAGTCCCTAGGCACTTCTACTCGGGTTCAAGCAAGCATTCACATTAGGCCTGGCAAGAGGCCATTCATCGTGTCCCCATTCCAATGACCCCAAAACAGCACCCTTGTGGGGGTAGACGCATTGAGCGTTGTGCTCATGCGAAGGCAGACGCATGGGCCTTTTCATGGAAGGCATATTGTGGTGGTTTGAGTGGGGGAGTGCCATGCTTCCTCATGGACATCAGTTATTGTTTATTTTAGTGAGTTGTGGGCGGTGCGCCTACATCTCGGTTTCATGACGGATGGACCATTATTTCATAGCTTGTCAGAGGCACTATTGAAGCAGGGACAACAGTCCGAATTGGTTTGTGTCGACGGTTGGTCAAGGAATATCACTGAAGTGGCAGTTCAGCACAAATGTGTCCTCGGTTGAAGCCACAATATTGTAATGTTAGGAATGTGGGTACACTGGCCATTGGAGCATGGCGGCCCAGCACTGGCATTGAACTGGAGGACATGCTCAGCTCAACACAAGTGGAACACTTGCAGCAGCAACAACACATCACAAGGCGAGTGCATGTTCGACAACATCATGGGTAAAAGTTGCCACACTCGCGCACATTGCGGTCAAATCTCCTTGAGGCAGTAACACATTGAGGCCCCCTCGAAGCGAAGATATAGCCCGAACCGGCGAGTTGAAGTGTAGTTTCGAGGGCCAAGAGAGCATAAGCCGTGGACTAGGTTTGAGTAACCCGCACACGGCGAGGTGAAGTCTGCAGGCTAGCATGGTGAAAGGGTACCCAGGACACATCGCCAATAGTAGGAGTAGACCTATCACATCGTGTTCGGTAGCACCACCAAAAAGCTACTAAGAAGACGGTCAAGCCTTGAGGTAAAGATGATACATAGGGCGGACTTCCATGAAGCACACACATCCAATTTCTTCGAGGGCCCTTCTCACACACTTTCAACGGCATAGCCATCGCGCGGTTTGAGTAACCTCAACACAGGGGGTGAAGTCTAGACAAGTCGACATGGTGAAATGGTTCCGTCCCCATAAATGAACACCATCATAGACGAGACCCAGGTTGGCCAGGCGAGCCAGGAACTGGCACACAAAGTGGATGGTGCGGGACATAGATGCCCATTCACAGAATGTGCCATTGTCGAGGACGACAATGGATTGAATGGGGGAGCCTGTCACGGTCTGACACAGGCTTAGCCTTGCCTACGCTTGGCGGGCTTACGTTAAGGGACACCATTGTCATTTTGCGCCTGTAAGATTTTTGGGAAAAGTGATGTTATCTTCAGGCAGACCTCCAAAAGCTTAGCGTATTCATTGAGGAGGGGTGACCGACCTCCTTGGGTGCCTAACCTTGGCACTCCTAGACCAACATCCCTTGCGGGACAGCCCTGGTTAATGGCTAGCAATGGCTACCAGGGTTCCTCATGGGCGCCCACATGCTCATGGGGACAGTGCATGGACCGGCACTGCGCCATCGACACTCGAGGGAGGCTTGGCATGTGGGCCTCTATTAAGCATGACCCTTCACCACGCCAGCCCCTTGCCTAAGCTTAATGAGCTATCCCATTGCCCATAGCACGGGTGTGTTCTGGCCTAGTGGTTGCCTATCAACATGGCACACAGGTGCCCATCATCATCGACATACAGGAGTCCCTTCACATCGGCGCCCAATTGCCTTACATCATGGTCATCCCCCTTTAGCACGTAAGTGGCGCCTCCCATGGATCGGCTAGAGCCAACAGAGAGCCCCGACCATGCAAACTGAGGGCATGATCCAGTGCTACTGAACTTGGTGGAGCCATCTCATTGGGAAACTCCTAGTCCTAAGCACACATAAGGCTTGTCCTGGCCTACCTTAGCTTGGACGCCGCACGAGTTTCTTCCGCTACAGAACTACCCCCGTGACACTCTGTTAGGAGTAGATCCAAATTCCCTCGTGCAGAAACAATATCCACTATATAACAAATTAGGAGTGAGCACGTCTTCAACGCACGCATGAAAAGCTATAAACATGCAATGGGCTATGTAACCAATTAAAAGTAGGCGCGCCGGTATTCTGAAAGAATTCAGATTTTATCTCACATCGTCCTCACAACACTTATAGTTGTGCATTGAGAATATCTCCCCGTAAATAAATCATACAAGTATGGAGATGTTCCCTACGCACTGTTGCAAAGGCTCTAAGGACAGTTGAAACATTCGCCATTCTATTCATAGAAAAATCTTCAGAAAAGTACACTATGCATCATACTTTAAAATTCTGAATTCCATTGTAACCCTACGCAATTCAAAATGACAAACACCACCACCCTAAAACACTAATACCCGCCCATATATTGGTATCGCACCTACCCCCAACAGCCCAACTGTATTGTGGGGCTAAGAATTCTTAGGGTGTGTTGAAAAGTCATTCTCCCAAAATTCTTATGGGTAAAATACAAAACCTCCCCAAAAGTTTTAGACAATCATAAAAACATCCCCTTTAGTTTCATTTTAACAAATACATCCCCTTAATTTTTTAAAAACTCAACAAAAACCTCCCTTCCATCACTGACCCAAATGAAAAACATTAGATTGATACATCAGTTTTTTTTCAAATACCCATTATACCCTTTTGTAAATGATTTTATATACAATTTTACAAAAATAACCCTATTTGAAACTCAACAAAAACCTCCCTTTGACTTCTTTATCCTCTTTCAATCTCCCATCATCCCTAAACTCAAGGAGGAGAAGAACCTGAAAGCTTTTCTATACCCTTTACTTGTCGGAGCATCTTAAGTAGCACTTGGTGTTCAAAGCCCTCCCTTGACTTGTCGGAGCTAGCACACCCTCTGAAAAAAATCCCTCCAATCCATGATTTAATGGCCGTCAGTTCTGCTCCATCGTCTCCACCTCTGCTATTCAATACTGTATCCAATAGGGGTACCCGTCCCCAAACCCATAATCCTCCCTAACCCCGATGGCATTGGGATTTGATCTCACGTCTCCTCTACAAACAACCAGAGAGCTTTATAGTACCCCGATGGCTAGTCTACCAACTAAACCGCCATCATTTGGTTACAACAAAAATTCAATCTCTACACTCTTCACCCATTGAACTTTCGAGTTGTAAGTTGTAACCAGAGGTTGGAGGCCGAAGCAACTTCCTCCCTCTCGGCTCTCGTTCTCTCTTTCTCAACTCTTAGCTGAACTTGAACCTATCCATCGTTTAAAAGAAATTTGAAATTTTTTCATCAAAATATCAAGTAAATATAGCCCATAATATTTCATTGTTATTATTGTTTTAATTTCCCACCTTCCTTCCATCCCTGCCTCACCAACTGTATGCAACCAAAATTTCAATTGGAATAAAAGGGGGGTGGGGGGGTGGGGGGAAGAAAAAGTAAATCCTTCAAGAATAAGAGAGAGATGTTCCAGGAAAATATAAACATACCGGTCGAGATATCCATGCTTATATCGTGTTATCTTTTACAATTTTTCTCATTCCTAATGCTTCAACATCTCATATGGGTCTTCTTCTTCAAACTCTCATTCTTCTTCTCACCCTCCCTTTCCGATCCAGGAATCTCCCAAGCTGCCCTATTTTGGAGGTCCTCTCGGTACCACACAAGCACCAAGGTCTTCACCAAAGAAATGGAAGGTCTTGTTCAATGTGTTAGTGTCCAATGTTGGGGAACCTAAACCACTTCCTCTTCTCCAGTAGCAACTCTCCCACCATATACAACCTAGCTCAATGCCACAGTGACCTCTCCCTAACTGGCTGCCTCCTGTACTTCACCGAGAATCAAACTAAGCTCCCTAGTTGCCTTCCTACCAACTCAGACCAAATGTTTTTGGATGGGTGTTTCCTTTGTTATGACACTTGCAATTTTTACAATGAATCCCTCAATCCTAAACACGACACTGTGGTTTTGTGGTTCAACTAATGGTCATGGAGGTGAAAACTAGAGTCTTTTCGATTTATGCCTTGGTGCAATGTTGGAAGACATTGAGCAAAAACAGATGTAGGCATTGTTTGCAGAAGGCAAGGAGCATGATTCACAAAAGGAGAGAGGTGTTCGGCAAGTTTGAGGTTTACCAAGTTTCAAATAGGATTATTTCTATAAAATTATTCCATGAAAAATAATTTACAAAAGGGTATAATTGGTATTTAAAAAACTAATGCTTCAATTTAATGTTTCCTGTCTAGAAGGGAGGTTTTTGTCAAATTTTTTAAAAGTTCAGGGGAAGTATTTATTAAAATGAAACTAAAAGGAAGGTTTTTATGATTGTTAGAAACTTCAGGGGAAGTTTTTCTATTTTACCCAAATCTTACTTTTATTTTTAGAAAAATAATTAAAAATTAAATTAATAAATATTAAAAAAAACAAAAAGAAAAAACTCCTCTCTCCAAGACTCCAACAGAACAAAAAGCTTCTCTTTCGCCTGTTCTCTTCATCAGATTCAAATCTATTTATTCGATTGGACACCAAATGTTGCCACTGTCTCGTTCGTTGAAGATCACCCAACGCTTCTCCCGACACTAACACCAAAGAAAATTCGGCATCTCCCACAAACATGCTGGTATTATGCTCCTACTTCTCCTCCTCCTCGTCCTTCTATAATCGCTTGTTCCCCTAATAAAACCCTTCTCACTTCGGTGGTGTCATGTGCCACAAACTGAACAGTAGGTGGTGGAAGAAATGATCTCTATTCTATAATGGTAATCTAGAGTATTAGAAGTCTCCACATGATAATCGACTTACCTCTCCAAATTATTTGTAGAATTGGTGGGTGCAATTTTACTTAAAGATATGCAAAAGAGTCAAGAAGATAAGAAATTAGAGAAAGAGATTTTTCTGAAACCTGGAAAGATTTTGATGGAAGAATATAAGACCACTCTTAATACTCTCGCATTGGAGAAGACAATAGAACAGAGCAAAATCGAGTACGTGGATTGAAACGATGCGGTGAAACTAACAAACAAAAGCATCTAACCAGTTCTCCCTGTTTGTTTTCGTGTAGTAAATTCGATTTTAATATTTTAGCCTTTCAGTTTTTATTGTTTTTGTTTTTTTAAGTGATTCAGGTTTCATCGAGCTCCTTATTCGTTATATAGTGGCAGTGGTGAGAATGTAATTGAGAAGATTTGTCTTTAGGCTGCATTTGGAAATGATGTAAATGGAGTGTAAATCCCATTTTAGGGTAAATTTGCAAGTTGGTTCAGTTTTGTCTGTGTTTGAAATGACAGAAAACACATTTTTCAATGCATGTTTACATTGATAATGAGATGTAAAAGTACATCAATAAAAAAGAAGTAAATTTGCATTTAAGTGGGCTTTTGATAAAAAAAGGCATATGCTTTATTGGAATTTGTGTTTGTATCCATTATAGCTAAAAGTTTGTTTTGTAAGAAGGTAAATTTGTCAATGCAAAACTAATCCAACTTTGTAATTTGTATGGACCGTTTTACACTATATATTTGCATTCACACTTGCTTGCATCGTTTCTAAATATGTAGAATGCAAAACCTTATATTTTGTATTATTTTGTATTATACATATTTGAATTTGTACTCTTTCCTAATTGAGCCTTATACAATTTTTACAAGTATTCCTATACAACTTAACTCATGAATTCTAATGACAATGTAACTATGCAAGATCAGTCCTCATAACTATTGCACTTCACTCTTGGTGAAACTTAATCAATCATCTTCTAATTCTATCTTACAAGAAGCTCAAACATTTATGTTGTCAAGTTGGTACTTACATTTTTAGGACTCCTTCTTTGGGCTGAAAACTAACTATTGGCCTAAATTTTTAGTTAAGTTGCTTGGTAGGATTGATGCCAAAAATAATGATGAAGATGATTGTAATGAGATTTTTTGACTTGGGAGACTAATTCTAACAACTGTTGCACTTTACTCATAGATTCAGATTTATTCAATTGCCTATTTTAAAGTGTCTCAAAGCTTAAAATTTACAAACTGGCATGAACTCCTATTTTAGAAATGTTGCTTATTCTAACAAAGTGATTATTGAAGTGTTAGATAATGATCTATATTTCTAGTAATTGGTTCAACTACTAAGCATAGATGAGGGAAGTTGTTAGTTGTTGCTTACCACTTAGGTTGTGCTTGGTAAGAGTACAAATGTTGAACCAAAGTGAATTTGTACTCAAGTTTAGTTTTGCATGCATTTGGTAAGAATATGTTTTTGTGTTGAAAATGATAGTTTTGCTTTTTTGACATGTTTGAATTCAAAATGGGAGAAAAGCTTACTTTTAAAATATGGAAACAAACTTTTGCATTTAAATTTGGTCAATGTAAAAAAGGTAGACTTTAGTCTTGAAATTTGTGTCTATAGCCATCACAACCAAATATTTTTTGGTAACAATACAAAATTTATCAATGCAAACCAAATCAAGTTTGCATTTTCTTTAAATTTACATATTTACGTTTGCACTCTTACACCCATATGGTTCAAAGTCTTTAATTGGTTGTATGAGTAAATAAACAAGCTGCATGGACCAATCTTAAAATTTTCTCCTTGTGTTATTGTATACTTGTTACATTTTCTTTGATAATGGTAGGTATTTAGAACTTTGGTTTTATATCAATTGATAATAGTGGAATTTTGTAAAACTCTTGTGGTACTTTGTGTTTGGTACTTTCAATAGCACCAAAGTACAAAGTACGTGGTATACTTTTGGTTTTGTACTTTTACTTCAAAAACCGTTTGAGTGAAAATTTTTTAAAAGCATGTTTTTCAAAGTAAAAGTAAATGATAACATTTAGATATATGGATGTCATATTGTCATGGGGCTAGTCGACGAGGCCTCGTGAGGCATTCGATTGGGTCAATTTAGCCTACGAAAGCAAGCAATATCACACAAAAGGCAACAAAGAATGCACATGAATTAGTCAAAAATCACTTTATATTGCATTAAAGATGGCAAGAACAAGTACACAAGTTTGTGTCGAGGGGACCTCGTGCTTAACCTTTACATGATATTGGCACCACTCAACTACCTACCTCCCCTTAAAGAGTAGCTTAAGATTTTAGCGCTCTAACAAAAGATTACATCAAAATATTGAAAAATCATATTGTATAATTATAATAATGCCATGGGAATTCCCCCCATACAAAATACATGTGTAACCCCACCTAAGACACACTTAATGGCGCTCAGATATCATGTTGTGGGCATGGCGAAGGCACTTGATGGCACGAAAAAAGTGGTCACTTGTGATAGTGTCCCCACTTAATTTGGTCTTCATCCTTGAAGACTAGCTTTTGCTTATTGCTTAAGTCTGTTGTTGGTGAAGGAGGGTTC
Source organism: Nelumbo nucifera (assembly GCF_055504915.1). Lineage (NCBI taxonomy): Eukaryota > Viridiplantae > Streptophyta > Magnoliopsida > Proteales > Nelumbonaceae > Nelumbo > Nelumbo nucifera. Next base: position 67,574,183 of record NC_142649.1, read on the forward strand.
CTCAGCTGATCCATGAACTTCTTCCCTTCCAGGCCTAGGCAAGTGCTTAGAGTGAAGGGGAAACCTATGGCTAGGTCCTAAGTTAAGTCCTTGGCTAGCGGCTTGAAGGTAATTCAGGCATGGTTTAGTTTGGTTTGTGCTACTAGACTACTATGTGGACTGGATGGAGGCCAAATGTTGGAATGACTCCTAGGATATGTAGGTGGCACTCTCTTCACCTAGTGATAGGTAAGACTAGTGTTGGAGTTGGCCTTGGGTCTTCTTTTGGGCCCATCAATTGAGGGCACATACGCCTTCTATTGAGGATGTAACTTTTGTTGGTGCCGTGGCGGTGATGGTGTTGTCTTCTTGCGAGAGATGTCACGATCACTTCTAGTTGCAGTGACTATGGTTGTTGCTGCAGAGCTCTTTGATGTCCCTTGATGTGGGGTTGGAAGATGGAGGGAAGGGCCAAGACTTGCTTCTTCTTTGTGTCGATTGGTGCAATCATGTCAACCATGCAAGGTGATTGCTCATCCATGATCAACAAGGTGTTAAGGTGAGGCGCCAGTGTAGCTTTCGCCTATGTCAAGAAGTCCATGCATAGGACAACATTGGAGTCGTCCATGTGTACTACAGAGAAGTCAATCTCCTTATGCCAGGTGCTAACTCAGAGTCTTACTCGACGAGCCATGCCTTCAATGGGTTTTGCACCTGTATTAACAACTTTGAGCTAGCTTGGCTCTTTTAAAATTGCCAAATCAAGTCTCTTGACCTCTGTAAAGGATACAAAATTGTCAATGGCCCCTGTGTTAACTAAGGCCTTGGTTGGCCTCCTGCCAAGGCATATGTCAACATACCTCAGTCCTCTCTTGACTAAGGTGGGTTGCTTAGAGGTAGCCCCTTTCTTCATCATACCATTGAAAAGATGGAGGGCACCTACTCTTGGCAGCTGGGTACTCCGTTCCTCGTCACTTTGCTCGTCATCACTTAGTTTGGAAATTAGGGCATTCAGCTTCTCCCACTTCGGGTAGTGATTTGTCAAGTGCTCCTCCCCACAAATGTAGCAAACGGGAGGACGGGTTGGTCTCCCTTGATATCTATGTTGTAAGAGCTTCAACTTCCCTGTGGTTGCTTCCCTTTGTGGTACTCGACTGGCTTGTGGTGGAAGGGCTACTTCTCCTTTAAGGGACCTAGTTGCCTATCTCCCCCACTTAAATGTGTGACACACAGGCTGGCTGGTTTGCTTCCTTCATCATCCGACAATCTCAGTTCACTAAGTTGTTCGGCCATGACCATGGCGGAGGCAAGGTCCTGAAAATTGCGTCACTGGAGCTCGAGCTCAGCCCAAGGCTTTAGGCCATCCATGAAGTTGAACAATAAGTCTTTGTTCAACATGTCGATGACTTCCAAGGTGAGAGCTGAAAATTCTTTGACATATTCATTGAGTGAGTCGCCATGCTTGAGTGTTTTCATCATGCGATGAGCAAGGTACTCCACGTTCTCTGGATAGAACTGTCTTTTCAGATCCCCCTTAAAGTCAGCCCATGTATGAATGGTGCACGTACCACATTCTATGTCAACACGCCTTTTGTGCCACCACAACATAGCGACATCAGTCAAATACATAATAGTCGTACGTACCTATGTTAGTTCATCAATCACGTTGGATGCGGCAAGACATTGCTCCATTTGCCACAAGAAGTTGCCAAGATCCCATGCATTGTATGCACTTGAATAGGGAGTTGGGTCCCTAATCTTAATGTGGGAAGGAGTATGCACAGAGGAGGTGCTAGCTGGATTGGCAACAACCCTCTTTAGGATTGCACACTCTACCTTGAGTTCATCTAGCTGAGCTTGGACATCGGAGAAGGAACACACGGCTGACTTCATGGCTGCCCACTCTGCTTTCATCTCATTTAATTAGGCATGAATGGCCATTGGGAAGGACATGGCTCTCCTCCATGTTGCCCACTCGCTTTTCATTTCATTGAGTTGGGCCTAGAAGCTATCTAGCTTGCCTTGAATGTCAGAGTGGGATGAGCTCCCTTCTTGTTGGCGTGTGGTGCTGCAAACTTCCTTGAGCATCCCGTTTAGCATGTCATGGACCTCATTGACAACACCACTCAAGTGACCTTCCACCTCTATCACCGCCCTTTCAACGGCTTCGACGTTTTGGTGGAGCTCGTCTACTCGATTACGCATATTTCCCACTATGGCTTCACAACGTAGCATGCGTAGGTCGACGGTGGAATGCATGCCATTGGATTTCTTGCGCTTGCTTACCTTTGATGTGTGGTTCTTCGGTGCTTTGTCCCTAACTGTGTCATCGATGGGTGCATCATCGGTCTCATGGGATGGGGAAAGTTCATGCTCAATCTCCTCCATGTGTGGTTCTTCACAACGTAGCATGCGTAGGTCGACGGTGGAATGCATGCCATTGGATTTCTTGCGCTTGCTTGCCTTTGATGTGTGGTTCTTCGGTGCTTTGTCCCTACTGTGTCATCGATGGGTGCATCATCGGTCTCATGGGATGGGGAAAGTTCATGCTCAATCTCCTCCATGATGTCCCTATGGTGCTTCATGGTGTCACTCATGTTGAGGGTCAAATGGCTAGACACGAGCTCCCGCTCTGATAGCAACTATCATGAGGCTAGTAGACAAGGCCTCATGCGACACTTGATTGGGTTGAGTAAGCCTACAAAAGCAAGCAATAGCACACAAAAGGCAATAAAGAATCCATATGAATTAGTCAAAAGGCACTTTATATTGCATTAAAGATGGCAAGCACAAGTACACAAGTTTGTGTCGAGGGGACTTTGTACTTAACCTTTACACAATATTGGCACCAATTAACTACCTACCTCCCCCTCAAAGAGTAGCTTAAGCTTTTGGTGTTCTAACAAAATATTGAAAAATCATACTGTATAATTATACTAATGCCATGGGCATTCCCCCATATAAAATACATGTGCAACCCCACCTAAGACACACTTGGTGGTGCTCTGATGGTATGTCAGTGGGCATGACAAAGGCACTTGATAAAGTGGTCACTTGTGACAATATAGAGTTTGAATGTAAGCCAATAATATGGATGTCACATGACTTTTAAATGTAAGTCAATAATATGTGGATGCCATGTGGCATTTGAAAGTAAGTCGAGAATATTACATGCCATGCGGTAGTGTATATGAATGTCATGTGGCATATAATTGTTAAGAATTATATTCAAATGACATATGCCATCCACATGTGCCATGTGGCATTTGTATGTAGGATTAGTGGCATTTGGTCGCCACGTGGCACTCGAAGTAAGTCAACAATACGTGTCATAGAATACATTAATTTGTTTATACTTCTACGTGGTATTCATATATGTTACCATGTGGTGGGGTGTATAAGTATCATACATGCGGTTTATACATACATTTTAGAAAGTAAAAAGTATGTGAGAGGGCCAAAAAGTACGAAGTATCAAAAGTTTTTTTGCTTATCATGCTTTTTTGTACATTTACTTTGTATTTATTAAAAGTAAAAAATAGCCCAAACAAACGTGTTTCGATACTTTTTATACTTTCATGAAAAGTATTTTCAAAATTACCACCAAACAGGGACTAATACGTTGGTGCTCTACAATCTATATGGATCTTGAGAGTTTACAACTGACTACATCTAGTTGCCTCAGATTAAGCATCAAACTACTGAGTCTGGAGCTCACCAATCCTAACTATTTAAGCATAATCCTGTTTGCTACCTACATACATCTAGCTACTTAGCTCTGCTCTAACCTTCTACTTTTAACCCTTTATCTCTTATTTGTTTACCAATCCTTTTAAAGATTTCTATGTTTTATTACATTATGTCAAGACATCCAAGTGACATTGGAGGAAGAAATTAAAAGTAAATGCATCATCCACTTGAGAAGTGTGATTACAGTTCAAGAATATCCAAAAAGATCTATCTCAAGAAGTTAGAGTAATGCTAATGAGCACTTAGATGGCATGAAACAAAGCATTGATGAGTATGCTAGTGGATTGGATCATATTCGAATATGATCCAACACTGTTCATGTTGGATTCGATCTGATCCAAAAATCCAATCGGATCTAATAGGACTCGATCTGAATTCGAACCCTATTGGATCTTTGGATCTGATTTGATCAAACTTGTTTTCTTTAAAAATTAATAAATTATTAAAAGAAGAAAATAAAATATACCAATTTAAATAAAGAAAAACAAAAAATACAAGTATTTTTTAATTATTTTTGTCATATATATACATGTTTTTTATATAAAATAAATAATATATTAAATTTACAAAAATACAATATAAATAATATATTTATAAATAAATAAATAACATATGTATGTATATATATAACACATTGGACCAGATCTTCTTTGATTGGATAGGGGCTGATCCAAATCCAATCTAAAGATCTGACCAGGGTGATCCAAATTCGACCAAATAAGATTGGATCGGATATTTGCACCCCTAGACATAATACCCTTCCAACCATTATATCTACTGTCCAATATAGATATCCTTTTTGTCTCAATCTGTTTCTCAGACTTTATGTCATACTGCAAATGTGAAAATTTGATGGCCATTCCATGTTTTCCTAATTTGTTGGATATGTCCAACAAAGATGTAGCATTCATTTAAAACCTTGTTACTCTAGATTTCATACAAAGATGACTTATGTATTGAATAATATGGATTTCCAGCAAATATGTGCTTTTCTTTGATTACCATGTTACTATAGATATGTGTGTGGTGTAGGAGTTGCATTTCAAACTACTGATTGCAATGCATGTATTGGGTGATGGACAGTCTTAAAATCTTTTAATTACCGTTTGCCTAAAATGGCATTCAACAATACCAACATGAGGTTGGTCTGTTTAGCCCAAGAACTTTCTGGGCAACCGTATTCTAATCTCACCCCAAATCCGATTCCTGACCAAAAATCATTGAATTGGTCAGCGACCTGTTGGCTTGATCCATTCAACAGTTTAGGTTGTTTTTTATTTGTTTTTAAACAGGTTGTTCATTCAAACCGGATGGTTGAATCGTTGACCTCAAAATCAATGGCTAAAATGATTCTGATTTTGAATTCATTTTTAAAACCATGGTGGATTTTTTGACTAGGAAAATTTTCATGTTTATCCTTAAAAAGTGGTAGGTCCTAGTCTCCATGATTCTTCAACCTTTTCCAAAGGATGCCATCATTCCCTCAAAATCCATTCCAAATCCTGGTTTGGAATTCCCTTTGACAACTGAAAAAAATGGTTGATTAGAAATTATATGGTTACATGAAGGGCTGAACCATCCGTAAGACCTTTCTCTTTTTTAAGTAAGCCTCTGGTTAGGATGGAGACAATAATTGATTTGTAGGGGTGTTCACGTTAAATGTAAAACCGACCAAACTGGCCCGACCCAACCCGAGTTGGCCAGTTTTTCAAAACCACCAATCGGTTTCGGTTTGTATGAGAAAATAAACCGATAACTCGGTTTGGTTTCAGTTTCATACATGAAAACCGAACCATCCCGACCCAACCCGAGTTGGCTAGTTTTTCAAAACCATCGGTCGGTTTCGGTTTGTATGAGAAAATAAACTGATAATTCAGTTTGGTTTCGGTTTCATACATGAAAACCGAAACCAAACCAAACCATACCGATCCTATATGTTTAAGTAATTATTAATTTGTCCTTACCCTATATGTTAAATGTTGATATATTTTATTTGTGTTTTGTTTGAACTTTGAAAAAAGTGGTTATTTATGATAAAAACAAAAAATGTAAACCAATACAAATATAATACAATGGTACAATATTTAATTCAGTTTTGTATAAATTTAAATATATATTAACAAAAAAATCAGTTTTGCATAACAAACTAATTGATTTAAATATATATTTTGATTTTGCATAAAAACTAAAAAGAATTAAACTTAAATATAAATAGATATTTTAGTTTAAAATATATAAGAACCGACTAAACCGATAGACCGACCCTTCATGTTTGGGTTGGTTTTGCTTCAGGGTCGGTTGGTTTCGGTTTAGTCAATAAGTAAATCGACTAGGTCAGGTTGGTTGAAGAAAATGACTCAAACTGACCCAACCCGACCCGTGAACACCCCTATTGATTTAGATAGAGCATCTCTATAGTTGTGACTGGTTGTTGGAGATGCATTTCAAAGAAACCAAAGTCTCATTCATATTTTTTAAGTTATAGGTTTATTGTCATCTGTTCTTTCAAACCCACGTTTGGTTACTACTTACTTTTTGTTTAGAATGAATTTCTAGAATGGGTAAAAATGAACAAAATGATAGAATATTGTAATAAATTAAATGCTTTTTCTTCAAAAAGTTTTTTTTTGGTGGTAAAAATGAAAATGAATTGTTTTCATTCCTTTCTTTTATCAACCAAAATAATGTTTCGGGCTATAGGCTTCTCATAAATTTGTATTGCAATTCCTATATAAAACCCAATTTTGGTTTATAAAATTTAAATTATGGGCCACCATATAAGTAACAATTACAAGTATTTTAAATATTGATCGTAAAAGTAAACTGTTTTCCTGTCCTAGTGGCACTTCATATTAAAAGAAATAAATAAATAAACTGTTAAATATTTGCTTATTCTAATCATCATAATTTCAAACTTGGATAGTGAACTGATCCAATCTGAATGGATAACTTGGAAAGGAAAAGAATTGGAAATAAACGTTTTGGTCAAAACACAATTAAACTAGTAAAATGACATCATGAAAGACAAATTTTTGGATTTGAAGGGATGATTTTGACTCTAAGGTGGTTAATTACATTATGGATTGCTGAAAATACTAGTGAAAAGAATGTGAAAAGCTTATAGAAATATTGAAGTGGAAATCTATACTACTTTAAAAAGTACGAATAGCCTCAATAATATTTTTAGAATTTTTTTACGACAAAATTTACCCCTCCATATTTAAATTTATTGATAAAAAAAGGACAAATAGGGTAATTGGTTATTGATATTAAATGACTTGAAAAGAGGTAATTTTAAGATATTCAATGCATTCAATTCCCTCTCATTAAATCCAACATTTAAGGTATTAACTTGCATTCACCTTCACTGAATCATATATTTAGGGCATATTTTTTTTTCTCATCATTGAATTCTATTAATTAAATCCATATCTAATAAATTAATAATTTCAATAACACAAAAACTTATACTTTTAAAATATATCTTGAAAAAAGTGTTTTCATCTATGTGGTGGTGAGAAATTAAATCATTTTGGGTCAAATGGGACAATCCATGTTGTATAAATTAAATAATAAAGTTCAAAAATAGATAAAATGCAAAAAATATAGAAATTAAAAAAGGGAACACTTTTAAAATCATATATTCGGCATATTAAACAAGAATAAGTATGATAAATACGAAATGATTTTATTAATGATGGAAATGAGATATAAAATTTAAAACTGATTGAAAATAAAACTATTTTCACTCATTAAATCTCATATCTAAGGTATATTCTCTCATTAAATCCTATATTTAAGATATATTTTTCTCATCATTAAATTCTACTAATCAAATCCATAACATTAATTTTAATAATATAAAAATAAATATTTTAAAAAAGGAATTTAAAAGCAAAACCATTTTCTTCCCTCTCGGTGGTGGATAAGCAATTCTATCATATAGGGTCAAATGGGTTAATAAATAATGTCATAATTAAATAATAAAATAAAGTAAAAAGAATTGGGCATATCTCTAATATTATATATCCATTATACTAAACAAAAATAAATATGAAATGTAAGAAGTATTCTTATTAATGTTGAAAATGGAATGCCAAATTTAAAATCAACCTATAAATGAAATGATGCCATAGCCAAATAATAAAATTTAAAAAAGATACAAAGAATCACAAAAAAATAGAGAAACATTTGGGCACATATCTAATGTTATATATTTATAAAAAATAAAATATTGGGTACATATCTAATTTATACATTCATTATATTGAACAAAAATAATACTATACATAAGAAATAATTTTATCAATGATTGAAATGTAATACAAAATTTAATGTCAACTTAGAAATCAAAATATTTTTCTTTTGGGTAAATTACAAAGACTCCCTATACTATGGGGTTTGTGACAAAGACCCCCCTGTATTTTGTTTTGTGACAAAGACCCCCCTTTACTATGACCATGAGACAAAGACCCCAATATTTTTTAATCCCTATACTACCCTTGTAATAACTATTCTAACGAGAAAAATATTGTTCATCTTCCCCAACCTCACACTCTCTCTCCTGATCTCTCTTCTACCCCTTCGCTGGCTCTATCGTCGTTTTGTTTCTATAATTCCGTTCCCTCTACGGGTCTTATTCCTGAGTACCAGGTCAAGATGCTCCACATTTCTCTCATTTCTCCCCTATTTTTCTCTCAAGTCATTAACAACAGCAGGAAACAATTGGTTCGGCGGTAACAGAGGTCGCGACAACTATGGGAAGGAGCTGAAATAGAAAAAGAAAACGAATCCTAGAAATCGGTGACGGGTTTAAAGGCGGAGGCGGTTGTGGAAGTGGAGGAGCCATTGAGGAATTGAAGGTCGACATGGATTGATAGAGGAGTCTTCAAAAATGGGACACCGCTGCTTTCTACCCTTTGTTTCTGCAAGTACAAGAGTAAATAGAAACCATACTCACAAGCTGCCGTTGTCATCGCCAACCTTGCATCGATTACCACCTCTACTTCTCCTACAATCAGGAAAGAAACTCATTTATGGAAAAAAAAGTATCCACCCGACGAGTATCCACTAGATATCGGAATGCAAGTGACCATTGCTCGTTGTCCTACTGCACAGATGGTCTAATTGATCCCATCATGGGGTCCACCTGGATTACCATATCCAACAACTACTTTTCCCATCACAATGATGTAATGCTGCTTGGACACAACAACAAGTATCCACTGGATATCGGGATGCAAGTGACCATTGTGTTCAATCACTTCGGTGAGGAGATCATATAGAGAATGCCCAGGTGTAGGCGTGGATACATCCACATCGTTAACAACGATTTCACACAATGGCAGATGTACGCAATCGATGGTAGTGCCAATCACACCATCAACAGTCAGGGCAACCGCTACATTGCGCCGTCGAACCCGGATGCCAAGGAGGTATAGTAGTAACAGTACTATGTAGTCTTAGGGATTTATTGATACCATGCGCCCCTGTTGTTGTGTTTTTGCTAACGTGCACTTTGTGGTGTGGGTTGGGTCAGTAGGTGACAAAGCGGGTTGATACGGATGAGGGCGAGTGAACGAGTTGGAACTGGAGGATGGAGGGTGACATAATGATAAATGGAGCACTCTTCGTGCCATCCGGGGAGGGTCTAGGGGTGAAGTATGCCAAGGAATTGAGTGTGGAGCCCAAATCAGTTGGGCTCATTGAGCAGTTAACCATGAATGCTGGTACCTTTGGAGGAAGCAGGTATGCCTTTTCTCTCTTCTTGGGTTGTTCACTCTTCGGCGATGAAAGAGGAGTCTTCAAAAGAGGGACGCCGCTGCAATTCGCCGCTGGTGGAAGCGAAGGTGTCGGTGATGGTTTTGAATCTGCCGCTGTTGCAATCCTTTGATCTCATGTTTCCTTCCACTCTTTCAATAGAGATTTCTCGCCAAAGTTATTGTTTTACCTCTTCACCGGAGACACTTCTTTTGGGTGTTATTTTCTTGTTGGAATTGAAAGGTAAGAGAGGACGGAGAGGGAGGGGAAAAGAAGAGAAGCAAGGGAAAACAATAGGGGGGTCTTAACGGTCAAGGGGGATCTTTGTCTCATGGTCATAGTATAGGGGGATTTTGTCGCAAAACAAAGTATAGGGGGGTCTTTGTAATTTACCCTTTTCTTTTTGGATGGTGGGTTAATGGTTTGAGTCAAATGGATTATTTGATGATATGATAGCTAAATACTAAATCTTTAAAAATAAAAAGGTATAATTAATCAAAAGAATATATAAAAAATTGTATATTAATTATGTTAAACAAAAATTAAGTATGATAAGTAGAAATTATTTATATAATGTAGATGAGATGTATAACTTAAAACTAATCCAAAAGTAAAGATATTTTCTTATTTAAATGGTGGGTCAATGGTCCAACTTTTCAAAGAAACTCATGATGTCATAATTGAATAATAAATATTTAAAAAAAAAGATACAACACAAAAAATGAAAAAGTTCAGAATTTTGTTGAAAACATTTGGAAACAATATGATGCCCTTGGTCACACTACTGATCCAACAAAGTGATTCAATCGGTCAAATTTTGAACTTTTCAGTCTTAGCCTATCCATGTCTGACTAAGTAGTGGACTATATGGAGAAATAAATTGGTATGCCTATTGGAAGATGAGATCAAGGACCATGGATGATACACCTGCAGAATTCAACGTCTTTCATAAATCAAACAATATCTGTACTCCAATTTTTGTCTTAAAAATATGAATAATTTTTTTTTTAACTAAAACCAACTTGTTTTTCTTCTCATAACCAAATATAATTCAAGAACATGTCTTTATTTTTTTTTTTTTAATTTTGGCTGACATAAAAATAAAGGTAAAATATAAAATTTCCCCTAAAATTTCTAGGTACAATGCACATACACATTTACAACAAGCATTTAAGTTTAGTTTTTAATTTTATTAATTTTCAGTTTCTATCTCAATGTATCTAAAATTCAAGTAAATAATACGAAGAAAAAATTCTTTGCACATGCTTAATTACTAGTTTTATCAAATGACCGAATGGGGACTTCAGGGAATGGATAATAGAGAGGATAAATTCACATAGGATGTTTACTAGGGGCTCTAGATGAGATCTTTTGCTAGCAATATGGTTTGGAATTCAATAAGAGGAAGGTTCTTAAATATTGATACAGGCTGATATGGTTGCACTTTTATTTTATTTTATTTTTAGTTTTCTTTTTCAAACCATTTCAGGGGGTCAGTATAACTAATAAGGCCTGTCTACCTCCTGAAACAGGTCAACTCCCAAAACCCAACTTAAAAGTTGTCTATAGGTCACTGATGCGATATCTATGGAGCAATACAGGCCAATACGTTTGCGAAATTTCAATCCTTGAATTAGGTGTCAACTGCTGTGTTTTTTTTTTCCATTTCTTGATCAGTGTTGACTACTAATTACTTGTTGATTTCCATTTTAAACCTTTTCCTATGAGAATTAGAATTTATTTTACCCAAGAAATGGAGATCAATGATCAGATCAAGTAACTTTTTTGTTTGCCATTTCATTACCCAATGGGCCAACTTAACCTGCTCCATTGAAAGCAAAGGATCAATGACCGGTTTTGCAGAGTACTTCAAGAATTACTACTCTGATTGAAGACTTCCAAGCTCATGATACCCAAAGCTACATTGAAGGGCCCAAATCAAAGATCTTGGCCACATAGCGTTCATCAAGCAAAAGTGTCAGTTGATTTGAACATCGCAATGGATGATTCTAGAATTGAACCTGTGTCTGTGTGAAGGTATGAAGACCCCCTGGCTGAGCCAATGCCTATCTCAAACCTTTGCTTCAAAGACGGGTTGAAACCCTGAACCATACAAATAAACAGTTTCTAACATCCAAGACGTTAAATCTTTGTAGTATTTCCTGTAGTAATGAGATAGGGGAGAACAGAATAGTCAAGACTTTGGTGGCATTAACAATTCCGAAATCTGATGATGTGGGCATGTGCCTATAGGTGTGAAAACACTCCTGTTATTTGGTCATTGGTATAGAGGTGATGGGCCCTGAGATGGGCTCATGGGCTTGCTTCTGAGAATGTGATCAAGCAAACTGGAGAGAGAGAGAGAGAGAGAGAGAGAGAGGCTGAAATGGTATTCAATTGAATCCCCAACAAATTATCAGTTTGCATACTCCAAGTCCAAAAAAGTAGATAGCCCAGGCCTACTAATATTGGGCCAAGGTCAAGCGAACTGTAGGAGAGACAACACATCGCATCAAGAGGACCCACCACCATACACATACAGTGGCTCTGCCCTTATGTCCGTTAAATCGGGGAGCCACATTGCATGGGCCTGGGCCGCTTGGCCTTGGACCAGTATTACAAGCAGAAGAAGAACGGAATAGGATTCCAAGTTTCGAACTCGCTTGCTCGTGACTTTGTGCTTACTGCTTGCTCCTCCCTTCCCAGTTTCCCTTCCCTCGCATAAAAACGTTACACAATGGATAGGATAAGGCTCAAGCCTTCCCCTCTCTCTCTCTAAACGAGAAAGAAATCCATGGTGATGGCGACTACTTGCGGTTTTCTGCAACTGTGCTTCTTGAAGAAGACCCAACCCAATTCCTCTCCGATCTATCCCTCTCGTCCTCCAAATTTCTCGATTCCGTCTCGTCGGTCACTCTCCTTCTCTTCCTCTGCCACCCGTCCTTCCTCCTCTTTTCCAGTTTCGGCGACATCGGAGAAACCCGTTTCGTGGGTCGAAGATGGAAACTCAATTGACTCGATAATTAATCCTGCACTGCATCATGCTAATGTTATGTTCTTCAGATCAGCTTATAATGTGCAGGTCATGGTTGACGAGGGCGAACCGGAAGAAGCTCTCTTGAGGAGATTCCGGAGGGAAGTATCGAAAGCTGGAGTGATTCAGGAGTGTAAGAGGAGGAGATTTTTCGAGAACAAGAAGGAGGAGAGGAAGCGGAAAGCTAGAGAAGCCGGCCGTAGAGGCCGCAGAAGGTAAACATAATCTTCTTAAACTGTCTCTTGTTTATTACATGGCATTTCTGCCCAATTTAGGAATTCAGAGATCCGATCAAATATTAATTCACATTAATATATGTTTTTGATGATTAGAAAGCTTGAAATAATTCTTGGCTTAGTGGTTCTTCCTAATTCATTAGACTTCAATTCGGACCGAAAATACCCAATTTTGCTTGAGTTGACAAAGCTTTTAATCCATTGCAGACGATCGGGAGGGCCAAGGATCCCATTTTCATCTGGTAGTAGCGATGCTGCTGCGTCCAAGAAGAGTGGGGAAGACGACGACAACTGGGATATGCCTGAAGGGGACCTACCTTACTGAAGAAATGTTTGTTTTCCTCCGAGCAATTTTGTGGATTTTTATCTTTTCAATTTGTAAGTTTGGTAAGAGAGACTACTAGCATAGCAGAGAAACTTCTGAAGATTACTATTGTTTACATTCATGTTAAAGATCATTGTTGGTTTCTTGTCTGGCATTGAGAGGTACAATTAACTTGGTGCACCCTGTAGATTGATACCTTCTTTTTTCAATTCATCTGCTTTGAAGACCATTGCTGGCTTCTTCCATTCCCCTATCAGAAACAAGCTAAAACTTTAAATTCAAACCATGAAGAAATGGAACTGGTTGACTCACTTGAAGCTTTTGAAAATGAATATAGAGCCTTGAGAGAAACACATGACAGGGGCTATGTGTCGAACACGGATAGATGACTGTGAATGGATAATTAAGATAATTACACTTGAAAGTTGTCATTTTTTTTTTGGTAAAGAGAGAAATTATAGTCTTAGAACAGAGGACAGAGAAACTACAATCCGAAATACTTGAAAGATGTCTTTTTTTTTTTTGGTAAAGAGAGAAATTATATTGTCCTAGAACAGAGAACAGACAAACTACAAACCAAAATTAAACAGGTCTAGTGGAGTCTTTTTTAACCAAATCTACACTTGAAAGATGTCTAATGTATACATGTATACATCCAATAATAAGGCCATTGAAAGAATCAAAGAATAACCCCTTGAAGAAGAAGAAGCAGATACAATATATTTGATTGGGTCTGAAACTGAGCAAGCAGCAGAAGCAGCCTGGCTATGGCTTGCTAATTAATGTCCCAGAAGCGATCATTTCCTTTTTGCTCAAATTCCTTTTCCAAGCCTTCCATTGGGAGGTTAGTGTTAAAATGAGTACCCTCTTTCTTATCCTCATTATCGGGCTTACCCATTTCATCATCTTTGGCAACTGGTTTTTCTTTGCAGTAGGGATTAATTTTGGGAATGGAGGTTAACCGCCGTTGTCAATAGCCCCGCCGGAGTTAATAACTCTGGCGGTCGTTTCTTCCATGAGAAGGGAGTAGAGCAAAACTGCCACCATGCCCAGTAAGTAACTTGGTTGCATAAGGCGCATGCTTTCTCCTTTATGGTTTAATTTAATTTTAGGATAATTAACTTCGAATGTTTAAGAAAATGTCATTTTTTAAAATCTAATTCCATTTTAAAACGGAATGATATTTAGATTTTAAATAAAATGATTTTTAAAAATACAATGTGAAAATTATAGGATGTCCCGCTTAAATATATTCTATAATATTGAATATTTTTATAATTATACATATGCAATTTTTCATGGATTTCATGTTATATAATATATAGAGTGCTCCATTTTTATTTTACAATTTTAAAAGATACCTTATGAACATATTCTCCTTTAGGGCCTGTTCCTTTGCTCTTAATACCTATTATCTCTTTATTACTTTAAGAGGTATTAAGACTTTAAGAGCGTTGGGTTCTCATTTTGTTTTCAGACTTAATGTGTTGTACATCATGTATACTAGCAATAATGCTCAATTTTGTTTCCCAAAGATACTTCTAAAAGGTTGCTCTTTTCATGCATGCTACGATTATCCTATACAACAACAATAATAACAAAATATTGATAATGAAGCAGTTTTTAAAAGCGATCATTTAAATAGTTAATACTAATTACTTATTTATCTAATTATATAATTATTAATGAAATAATATTTAGAAATTATTATTATTATTTATTAATTATATACGTATTACTTAATTACCTATTTCATTATTTGATTATTCTATTAATTAATAATTAGTTATTTAATTAATTACAAGAATGATTAATAATAATTATAAATTATTAATAATTAATTAAATACTTTAATTAATAATTTATTACTTATTAATTAATTAATTAATTAATGATCAATTCTTTAAAGATATTTAATAATTTACAATTTTATATCAATCCACTTTTATTAATTATTTTATATTCATTTAATTAATTGTTAATTTATTTGTTAAATAGTTAAACAATTTTTTCATATCTAAGGTTAAAATAGTCATTTGTTACTTTTCATAATTTAACATTCAAATTTCAGAACAACATTCTCTACATTCAGACTTCATAGCCAAGAAAAGTTCACCAACTCCAATACACCTCTTAAAATAACTATTATAGCTTTTGAGGCAGAATTCAATCCAAATGAACAAACGCTTAGTTTAATATATCTATTTAGCTAATTTTTTTTTATCATTTTTATACATTCCTACCAACCACATTGTATACAAACGCCATCATATATTATTTATGCCATCTACTTAACTTTTTTAGTATAATGCAATTAGACATTTGTTATGTTTATGATTTAATAATTATATAATATTTTGTCTAAATTGAATTTTGAAAGATGATGTTTTCTTACATACGTAAAATTAAAATGAAATTATATATGAAAAATGGTTTAAATCATATTTTTCTCACTTTTTGTTGTTTCTACAAATATGGGCTTTACTTGTCTCCAACCATGGTCGTACAAAAGCATCCGAGCACCTCTTGATTTTCACAACTAAACCCTAAATCCTAAAATTAATGTTGAAAATGCATGTCCTTCGATGGATAGGAATCAAATATTGCTCTTGAACAAAAAAGTTAGGTCAAAGACGGGTTGAAAATATTGATTATAGACTGCCATCATGTAGTTTGGGGATAGTAACACTTAGCTCCCCGAACTTTCATTTGTGACAAATATCTGCCTGAACGTTCAAATTCCAGGACTTTACCTCAACCTTTGGCATATCCTTGGTAACTCCAAAACAAATCAAATGTAACTATCATGTGCAAGTTTAAACATTTCTAAAACTTCAAACTATCCTAATGTTGATTATTTTGCTGAAATTTGATAAAAGGAAACATAGGAAATTGTAGATAATAGTAGAAATATAACAAAAAAAATGAATAAAAAGAAGAAAATACAACAAAGTAAAGAAAATAGAAAATTCCAGAGAATACAACAAAGAAAAAGAGAAAATAAAAAAGACTATAATTTGCAAAAAAAAAAAAACTAAACAATACAACAAGGCATGCGTGTGCTTTAAACAATGCATGTTTTTTGTTATTTTGATATTTTCTTCTCTTGGCTCGTTTAAATGGGCATCTTAATAATTTTATCTTTACCATCAAGACTGTTAATGAAGAAGGGCATAGTGTTAGTGTTCTCCGGAAGCGTGTTGTTAACCACTTCGGAACACTAGTTTAATATTTATAAAATTTTTTCGTTTCTCAAACAATTACAAACGTAGTAAAAGGGATGAGAACGGGTTATCCACAAGGAAGTGAGAAAAAAAATTAATATGTACTTAGATCCAGACAAGAGAATACAATTGAGAATTGCAGAAAATAAGAAAATAAAATCTATTATTGCTGAAATTAAATGATTCGTAATTAAACAAAACAATAACTAAAATTCAGAATTTAACAAAGTGCGAAAATCAACAAAAGAAATAAAAGAAATAAACAAAGTTGATCTAGAATTCAAATCCAATGGCGGTAGCTACAGATCGACTGGACACCTTGTAGGAGCCCCTCTTGACAAGGATTGGGCATCCTTCCTTTCTACAACCCTTGAACCCCTCGAGACACCTTAGCCTTGAATCAGACAAAATCAGATCTGCAAAAAAAAGAACAAACAAGAATTAAATCTAGAAAAATGCAGAAATAAAAATAACAAAAAAGAAAATGAAGAAAATAAAAGAGTGGTTGATCAGATCTAGTGGCAGTAGTTGCAGATTGGTTGAACAGCTTGTAGGAACCCCTCCTGACAAGAACTGGGCGTTCTCCCCTTCTATAACCCTTGAACTCCTCAAGAAACCTTAGCCTTGTAATTGGGTGAATTGACCAACCCTTTCTCTAGGGCCCCTGGGGTCCTTTTTATAGAGAAGGGTGGACACAACTAGGAATAGAGAGAAAGATGGGGGCGGCAGCTGGGTTTTAGCAAAGTTATGGGCGCCCTAGAGTTTCTAATGGAGGGTTATCATGGTTTTAGAGTGATCATAAGGCTAAGAATAGAAGGAGAGGGCGCCCAATATTATGTAGGGCTGAGATTTGGACGCCTAGAAATGGATGGAGGAGATTTAGGCACCTAGGGTTGAAGGGAAGAGATTAAAAGAGATGGGTGGTGCCCTAGAGTGGAAAGCTAAGATATAAGATGGGATGGATGGATGGGATCTAGTGGCTAGGGGCTGAATGGTGAGGATTAGTAGTTAGGTAGTGCCTTAGGGTTTAAAAACTGTAAAAAGAGTGCCCTAGAATGAATGATTGAGATTACAAGAGGTGGAGGGTGGAGATCAAACACCTAGGGGCGGCTAGGGTTTGCTAAGACTAAAAAGAATGGGTTTGCTAAGGCGTGGGGAGCATGCTAATACAGTAGGAGGGGCGCCAAATTGGGTTTAGCAAATAGGAGGCACTCTCCTACTTTTATTTTTTCACAAAAACACCCCCTCTCTCAGCTAGACTTCACACCAGCTTCCCAAAAGCTGCATTTCAGCAATGAAAACTTCCCAGTTTTGCACAAAATTTGCACAAAGACCCTCAGAGGTCACAACATTGAAATTAACTGGGAAAATGACACAATTTGACTATTCTAAGGCTGAAAATACCCCTGAATTGATGCCCTCAAGGCATCAAAATGCAGAGTTATTAGTTAGAATCTAAAAGTTCAAGATGAATCTTTATTACAAATATAGTTCAGGGAGCTAAGTATCATTACCTCTAAAGTGAGGGTGGTAGTATGTTATTTACCCCTGATTCTATGGGAGTCTTGGACTTGTAGGTGATGTTGTCAATGGGTCAGGTCAAGGTTGGTCTAGGTCATGGTAGATCCTATCCTAATCCAATAAATAAATGTGCAAATTTTGTTTCAAATCTATCAAACCTCATAATGTTTTGTTATTAATGGATGGGCTAAAAGAGATAGGGGCATACTAAAAAGGACATGGGTAAAAGTAATAAGAAGTGATTCAAGCACCAATAGTTTAATAATGGATGTGGTTTTAAATAGAACAAATTCATGTAGTTGACCGCCTGACCCCATATAGTTGGAAAAAAGCTTGGATGATGATAGACCCATTGTTTTAAAAGGTTCAAGCCTCACATCAAAGATGTGAGAATGAGATATAAACTTCAATTATCAAGGATTACTTATTCACACATACACACACACACACACACACACTTCAATAATTATAGGCCAAATAAAAAAAAAGTAGAAAAACCAATAAGTCAAATCAAATTCTATTAGTTTTCCTTAGTGTTTTAAGAGAGCTCAATGCAAAAAGGACTAATAAAGTTATTAGTTTATTTTGGATAAATCAAGTGAGATTTTTCTTATTATTCTAAATGTAATGTCCCAAGTTTGGTATTCTTCTTATTTCTTCTAATAATGGGTCATTTTTCTTTTTAATAATAATAATAATAATATGTTGTCATGTTATTATTATTATTATTATTAACTAATCAATATTACTATTATTGTTGTCATAGATCAAATCAATTAAGTTGTTTCATGTCTTTTAAATTGTTTTTTTCATGAAATGTGATGAGGGGTGATTTGGCCCTCCAATCGCAATGCGCCACGTGGTTGACCCAGACTGTTTTATGACACCTCGGCTCCACACGTGGTTGGGCCAATGGGCCTCGCTTGATTAGGTCGGCCTAAGCTGCCCTCTATGACTTGGGTTCTAATCAATGGGAAACCGATAGGCTGTACAATGGCAAATCAGAGGATGTCACCCTGAAGGATGAGACAATAGCTCTGCCAATCGACTTACCCTCCCCGGCTTGAGCATTTGATGACCTAGGTAGTTAACTATATTTCAGGGTGCCGACCTATGTGGCACACCGTCCTTACCTGGCCAACCTCATCCACTCACCTTGCTTATCGGTTTCGAAGCACATGATGACACGTCGCCTACCTGGTAGTGATGAGCCTGGTTCCATCCGCTTTGTGAGGAACTAGATGAGGATCATCACAATGCCGATACGATGTGCCTCGACAATAACAAGTTGATAAGGCTTATCGTTCTTGGACATCTCGAACACACCACTTGGGCCCTGATATCTATATAAAAGGACCTCCAAACCTTTAGAAGGTATGCGTGATTTTGTGCAAAAGTGGCTCTCATTCCTTTTCTCTACTCTCTTAGCAACCTCACTTAACTCAACTAACTTAAGCATCAAAGTGTCCATCCTGGGTTAACCACCCTGAGTACTTTGATTGTTTACTATTTCGTAGATCCGACTTACCGACTTCAGCACCTTGTCTTTTGATTTGCTTTCCACTAGGAAATTAGGGCATGATCATGTTACAACAAAATGTAAATTGTTTATAATTGTTAGTTGATTAGTTATTATTTTATTTAATGCTTAAATGCCAAAACATATTGCTTATAAACCTCTAGTTTATCGATATGAGTACTTTCTATCATTTTAATTTGGCATATTATATGCTATTTTCATTAACAGAAACTTTAATTAATTTTTTTCCTTAAACTTTGAGGCTTATGCCTCACCTTTTTGGGCCATTACGCCTTTAGCCTTTTAAAACCTTGGCGATAAATATGCATTATCCTATTTTTTATGATTTTTTAATAATATGCAACTTTTTAATATTTATTGCTATTTATTAGATAAATAGTTAATAATATTTAATTTGTTAGAATGTCGTGTAATGTGGTTTCATGTAGGTGTTAACAATCATGTTTTATTATTATTATTATTATTATTGTTGTTGTTGTTGTTGTTGTTGTTGTTGTTGTGGTAATTAAAGTTTTGTAAAAGTACTTTTTGAAAGTTATTTTGTTGAAACGCTTTTTTTAAAAGAAAAATACTTCTATTAACTTGCTTTTATTGGAAAGTACTTCATGAAATTGTTTCTTGAATGTACTTTTGAGAAATTACTCTTTTAACGTATTATATATTATTTTTAATAAAGTACTTTCGAGAAATTACTCTTTTAACCTATTATATATTATTTTTAATAGTATTTATTATTTATTAGTGAATAGTAACAGTGGACAATAATTAATATTAGAGACAATATCGAAGACAAAGTTACAATATTACCACTATGAAGAGGAACTTACAGTGGGTTTAATGTATTATTATACTAACACTTAGACTTACAGGGATCACTCAAGCTCAAGCAAATATATACTCGGGATAACTGAAAGAACACATTCTCAAGAACACTCTTACTATTTTATAGAAAGCACACTAAGAAGAGAAGAACTCTCTGTAAGATATCTCTTGAGAATTTTTCAATGATCTTCTAAGAATTGGGTGCTGCTTTAAATAGATGAGCCCAAGCCTAGGACTTTGAGATTCCTGTTTAGGATGGGAATTATTGATACCTCTTACTCTTAGAGATAGAGAGGAATCTTTTTTCTCTTGAACACCTTTTACTTTTGTTGGATATGTTGACAAACTTTATTGCAAAGAGATAAACATTAAGTTGTCTGTATCAGAGTATTTAGAGGAGTCTTTGCTTTTTTCCTTTCATTTTTTTGGTTAGATGAAGAGACATCTTAGCAAGATGATCTAGCGCTAGGTCTGGAAATTTGTCGCAAAGCTACTATTTATAAGATTCAAAAATTATTAGAAGATATCTTCTTTCGGAGGTTTTTGAGTACGCGAAAGGTCAAATTTATCCCATAATTTTATTTTAATTTCCCTTTCTATTACAGGAGGGTTCCATGAGTTGTCTAGCTTATATTTCCAACGAATGATCCATGGAAGCTTATAAGTTCTAAAGAATTTGAGCTACTTAATATGATCGAAAGCGTATTTGACCTTTTTACCTACAAACTTTTCATACTTGTCTAGAAGCTCCTTTTTAGGGAAAATGTCATGTATCACTCCCCATGACATCCACCAAACATAGACCTAGTCAAGATATGAGCCTTGGAAATCTTCAGAGAACTAGAGGAACTATGAATGCTTGAAAATGGAATTCTGGATTTCCTGGTAATCCCAGTAATTAAGTAATCAGGGTCTCTTTGAGACGCCTTAAAATGAATTTAAGCTTATTAAAATCTCTCCATGTCTCTTTTGAGAGAAACTTATTTATAACAAGCTTAGAATATGCTACATTTGATTTATTTGGATCTAGAAAATAATGTTGAATTCTTGCTAATCCTGTTTGTATAAGGATCTCAGCATTTTTGGTCTTTGTTTAGGGCATAGATAGGAAAATGATTATCCTAAAAAATATTAAGTGACAAGGCATTGAATCACTCTGTTTGGAATTACAGAGTCAAGAATTTGAGATGCTTCTTCTAGGTAAATTGTTACCACAAATTTTGTGGTTAAGTGAGATAGGGACTCAAATTATCACCTTCTTCTAGATATGGGGATAATTCCCTTTGATTAAGGAAAGAAAATCTATTTGACTAATTAGTCCTTGTCATTCTATTAGGCTGGTTATTTCTTGGAGGAAGGCTCTTGCCGTGCTATTGCTTGCCATGTTGCAAGTTTCCCTATAGAAGTTTTCTAGTTAAAAAAGTTAGGGAGAGAATTGTCAGTACCTTAGATATATCTTATCTTGAAATCAAATATGAATAAGATAGCTTGTCATTGGGCAAATATTTGCTTTAATACTAATTTTTTACCATCATTTTCTAAGATTTCTTTTGCAATTTACAATCTATTTGTAGGGTAAAATACTGATTTATTAAATCTCCTTGGAATTTAGCTATACATAGGATTGTACGTAACATTTCCCTTTTAACAATAAAGTAATTTTTGGGTTTCATTCCATGTTCCTAAACTATATCTTATAATTTCTTCTTTTCTGCTTTTATTTTGCTTTAGGATTCCTTCATATCCTATCTTTGAGCATCGGTTTCCACTATTTTGGGAGTCTCAAGATGAGGTATACTAAGATAGGGAAGAGTTTTAACAATTTGTGTGATTATTTTTATCCTTTGAGTGAAGCGTTTAGTTCATTGAGGAGGATTCTTTTTAAACCTTTTTTTTTGCAAGAGTTGTCTATCCTTTGCCAAATATTTATAGTAATATGCTACATAGTTTAAGCTTCCTAGAAACCTTTGAAGTTGAATTTTATCCTTAATATCATCAAGAAATTTATCTATAGATTCTATTACTCTTTGTATTGGGGTTATTCTTCCTTTAGATATTTGATATCCCAAAAATCTAGTATCAATCTGGAACAACTTCATCTTTTTAGCCGAAACAACTAATCCATTTTTTGTCATAATTTTAAGAAATATATTCAAATGCTTAATCCATCTTAATGCCCTATTAAGTCTTGTTTATTCGGGATAGGATACATAATCCATCTTAATTCCCTATTTAGTGGTTTATAGTCAATTACCAATCTTGGGACTCCTCTTTCTATTTCAGTAGCATTTTCAACATAGAATGTTGGGCAACTCTAGGGTGGTTTGCTGGGCTTTATTAGATCCTTGGATAGCAAGTTCTGAATTTCTTTCTTGTATATCTCTAATAATCTAATATTCATTTGGATGGGTCTTGTGTTCGTGGGGATTTTAGATTCTTGGAAGCCTTCTTCATTGGGTAATTCAATTGTATGTTTCCTTTAGTGCCAAAATGCATTTGGTGTTTCTACAAATATTCTTTTTCTATTCTAGTTCGGAATTTTGTATTTCCATATGCATTTTTGGGTTTCTAAGGGTTTTAGAAACTTGTTCTTCCTTTGTTTCTATTTGTAGTTCTGAAATAAGCCTAGCCTTACCTTTTAGGTCTTTTGTTAAGGTATTTAAGGTTGTCATTTTAGGCTTTTGTAAGAATTCATAGATGACTGTTATTTCTCCTATGGTGATAGTAATCCCTAAGGAGTCTATGTGATAATGCAATATTGATAACAGGAAAGGGGTTTCTAAGATTACTTCTTATCTTAAGTCCTTAACCATAAGGAAGGTGGTCTTTAACCAAGCTTCCTTGATGTAAATATGGGTAGTAGGGATTTTATATTTAATTTCTAATTTTCTCCCATCTGCCGCACTTACTTGTTGAGTTGTTTTTTCAAAATATTTAGAAGGAACAAATCCTTTTATACAGTTTATGTATGCTCTTGAATCTATTAATGCAATAACAGTCAAATTAAAGTCTTTTACCCTTATTGTTACTTTAGAATACCATTTTTGTCACTTAAATTCCTCAATTAAATAGACAAATTCTTCTTGTTCTCCCACAAATTTGGCAAGTTCTACAGATCCATCTTTTGATTCTTAATGTTTTTAGCGATTGTACTTCCGTTTTGAGTGTTTAAACTTCTTGTTTTAGTTCTACTAATGTAGGAGGTCAGGTTATTTGTTTCCTTACTTGCTCCATTATTTGGTTGTATAAAATTATGTCTTCTGGCTTGAAGGGTTCCTTTCTAGATTTTATTCTTTTATCCTTTTTTTATTGCTTTGCATTGCTATAAGCAAATGTTTTCATTTAACTTATTCATCTGGGATATCTTCTAGAATATCTAGAAGTTAATCTTCATCTAGGGTGAGTATGTTTATGCCCTCCAACTCTTCTTCTTTATTTGTCTCGTCTTTACAGGTACAAAGTCCATTCTCTTGATTGCAACAATTTTCTTGGGATGATGAAGAAGATTCTCCTTCTTCTAAAGCTATCTCTTCCACTTCTCCAGAGTTATCTAGTTCATTAATATTTTTACAATTTTTATTGAAACACTTATTAGCGCAATGTCCTCTTTTCCCACATCTATAACAAGTAGGTATCCTTTTAGTCTTTCTTGCTTTAGAAGATTTTCTCTTTTCATGATACTTCATAGTATCTTTGTTTATTTTTTCTATGTAATGCCTTAGTGATGGGGCATTCTGGTTCTACCCTATAGTGATACAGTGGACCATACCTGATATTTTTATGTGCGGTCCCATAAGTTCAGTCTATTATTTCTTATTTTTGGCTTTATGCTTGCTTTCTTGTATTGTTATAGGTACCAGGGCATTTTTGTCCTTTTACCTAATGTTATGTTAAACATATAAATAATACGACTTAGGGTGACATTAAGATACTTTTGCCTATTCTTCTCTTGTTCTTTTATTCTCTTCTATCTTCTTCTCTCTTCTTCTTTCTATCGATTTCTGATTTTCTCTTCCACTTAGAAGTTCTTCTAATGGTAGTAACTTCGAGTTGGTATCAGAGCAGGTTTAGTTCTGCTCATAAATCTCATGTAGGCTCTTTCCAGCTGGCTACATGAGATTTTAATATGGCTGGAGTTTTAGTTTTGTTTGTGGCATGATTCTTAGAGATTGGTGGAGTTCAAAACCTTGCCCAGGATGCTTCTGTTCTTGGAGTTTACCCAGCAGTTAGGAAGAATCAGAGAAAACTCTTTTTGAGGTGAGATTTAGGGTTTAAATCTCGGATTGAAGGTGTCGCCCAAAAGTTTCTAGGTAGGCTTTTTTTTTTTTTCAGTTCTCTAGAAGTTTATAACTGAAAGTAGGGTTTTCTGAAACCTTTGAGAGGTGCGGCTACTTTTTGGAATTTATTGGACCGAGTAGGGTTTTCTGAAATCTCTGAGGGGTGCAACTATTTTTTTCTAGAATTTTCTGAATTGGGTAATTGCTTCTCCTCTGTTCTCTCATTTTTTATTCAAAAAGGGAGCTGGGTGTGTTCCTTGTACTTCTTTGTGTTGGACTCAACATGGAGTTCTTTGGGGGTGAATAGAAACCAACTGGAGAGGGTGCTGAAAGGGCTATTAGTATGATTGATAACAACCCTTTTCAGGTTACCATAATCAAGTTTGATGGTTATAACTATTTGGAGTGGGCTCAATTTGCCATGATGGCAATTGGAGGAAGGGGAAAGTTAGGCTATGTGATTGGAGACACTAAGGAACCACCGAAGGATGACCCTCCTATGCTAAATTGGTTCAAGAAAATTATCTTGTGATGACATGGTTGTGCAACTCGATGCAGTTTCATATTAGTAGAAATTACCTTTGGGCAAAGACAACCAAGGATATTTGAGACAATATGAAAGAGACTTATTCACAACCACTTGATGTAACTAGGGCTTATGAGTTGAAAACTGAAGTAAACAATCTGAAGTAGGGGGAGAAACCTGTATCAATTTATTTCTCTAATCTAAAATACTTATGGCATGAGATAGATCATCTTGAAACAATTGAGTGGGAGAGTAATAAGGATGCAACAACCTATAACAAGTTGGTTGAGAGAAATAGAGTTTTTGAATTTCTTATGGGTCTGAATTCTGATTTTGACATTTTTAGACAACAAATTTTCACTAGGGAAAATGTTACCTTGTCCCAAACCTACTCCCTAGTACATAGTGAAGAGAGTAGGAGGAAGGTTATGCTACAAAATTCTCAAATGGAAGTGGCATTAGCAACTGCAAAACACAAGTACAATGATGAAAGGGAGAAAGAGATGAAGAATGAAGAATTAAGGAAAGAAAGGTGTGTTTTGTAAATATTGCAAAAAACCTAGGCACACAAAAGACAATTGTTGGAAGCTTCACCCAAATATTGTATCAGAAAGACTCAGGAATAAGAAGGGAAATGCAAATGCAGCTATTACATCAGATGGTTTTTCCCTTTAGGGGCCTCGATCTACTTCTTTGGAGGCCTTAGCTGCAATAAGGGAAGCTTTGACTCAGTTGGAGAATGAAGCTGGGCTTGCAGGATCATCTTTGTTTGTCTCTACTACTACTACACCTCCTTCCTCCACATCAACCTTTGCCCACTCAGGTACAAGAGCCATTGCTTTTCATGCCTCTACTCCTGGTAACACTAACCTTACTTGGATTACAAACTCTAGTGCATCAGACCACATGACAAAATTGTCTTCATTATTTACTTCATACAATTTGTCCTCAAGCAAAGATAAAGTATCCATAGCTGATGGCTTCCTTGTTCCCATTTTTGGCAAGGGAAACATCGGAATCTCTGATGCCATTACCTTGTCCTCAGCTTTGCATGTACCTAAGCTTAGCACTAATTTACTTTCAGTCAGTAGCCTTATAAAAAGCCAGAATTGCTCAATAACCTTCTTTCTTGACCATTGCATTTTCCAGGATCTAGTGACAAGGAAGGTGATTGGGACCGGCCATGAGATAAATGGAATCTACCTGTTCAAGCACCCACTTGGAAGTGATAGAGGAGTTGCCAAGTCTTTTGTTTCTCAGTCAGTGAGTTAGATTATGCTTTGGCATAATCGTTTGGGTCATTTGTCTTTTAGGTTTTTAAAAACCTTGTTTCCTGCTTTGTTTAAGTTAGTTCAAATGTCTTTTTTGAAGTGTGAGAGTTGTAAACTTGCAAAACATTGTAAATCCTCCTATTTTTTGAGTAATAAAAGAAGCAATACTCCTTTTGAAATTGTGCATACTAATGTATGGGGTCATATCATATTCCTGCTATGGGGGGTACAAGTATTTCTTATTGTTCGATGATTACTCCTATTTCTCATGGGTTTATCTTATGCGTTCTCGAGATGAGGTTCCCACCTTAACCCATGCTTTTCATCAAATGGTCCACTATATCACTAAAAAAAAGGAAATAAAAGATTGAACTTATGAGACCACACATAAAAATATTAGGTCTAGTCCACTGTATCACTACATACCCCAAATTGGGAACAAAAGTCTCCTAACTCTTTTTAGGAGTCAGATTTTTCTTTATTCTTTTTTTGAGCTGCCTTTTAAGGCAAAGATCATTGCATAGGTCCTATTGTACTTGTTTTACTACTTGCATCAAGTATCCAAAGGTGTAATGTGAGTAGAGAAGCTGTCCTCCTCCTAAATTCCTTAAGTAATTGTGAACCTTCTCGGCAAAAAGAGGGGAAATCCTAAAATGAATTATTTTTTCCAATAATCCTCTAGAGTGTTATCTAGTTTATAAACCTTGGACAAAAATACACCTTTGTACCATCTAAAATCTGTTAAAATTTTACATTTGAGATTTATGAGTTGTTCTCTTATTTTGCTGCCTATAAAGTGAGCAAGGATGTTTAGTATCAAGGTGGTTACAACATCCTGAACTAGGAGACCACACCTACCTATGTACATCGTGTTTAATTGAATTGAGGATAAAGTCTCTCTCTCTCTCTCTCTCTTTCTCTCTCTCAGTTAGGTTGTGTACAACCAACCTTTTAATTGGTTAGAAAATGATTCAGTTATTACCATTTCTATAACTTTCTCTTCATCTCCGCATAACTTACTAGCACTCACATAGATAGTCATATGGCACATAAGTTCGTGGACCTAGTATTTAGACATTCCATTTATATTGCAATCATAAAAGGTATTCTCATCATAACTAATTTGGCTTTTAATGGGTTCTTCAAATAATAAGTCAGTTAGAGTATGCCTGGGGTAATAAGGTTTTTGGCTTTTATGGATAAACTTATTTGTCTCAAGTATGGGTTGGTTAATTGATTCACTTTTTGATGTTTCACTTAGAAGTGACTCAATGGGTTTTGAATTAACGGACTTGGATTTTGTCAGTTTCTTTTCATCATCGGTCTTTATCTTTGAGGATTCTCCTTTTTCCCATCTAGAGGGGTTTTGGAATGAAATCATTTTTGCCATTTAATCTTTGAAGTCCACTTTAGATAGATCCAAAGGTTATTTTTTAAGTTTCATTCATGGTGAAAACTCTTGAAGAGATCCTAGTGGTTTTTTTTAAGAATGGTGGTAGTCTTCTGCCCAGATGTGTCTCTATAGAGTTTAAAAGAGCTTCTTTCCTATTTGTTTGTTTCCCAATTGTTTGTAAGAAAACATTGGTATAGTTATTTTGTTCTATTATTAGGAAACAATGTTCAAGTGTCAATTTCTCAACTTCTCTTGTAATTCTGGGGTTTTTAATAGGACTTGCTTTTAGTTCATATTTTCCTATTTTTGTAGCTTTTATAGGGGTTGTATTGATTCCATAACTTTTCTTTTAGTTGTTTTCCAAGCTTAGATCATTTTTAGTAGTACATACCTCTAAGTCTTCTTCTAGTGGCTTGTAATTGGCAATTCTTTTCTACTTGGGAAACCATTCCCAAAAAGGCAAATTTTCTTGAACCTTAGTCATTTTTGTGTACCATAAGGTTCTTATTTAATCCCTTTCTCCTTTAGAAAAGGTGGAAAAGAACCATTGCTTTCTTCTAGCTTGTGAATTAAAATCTATTCATAAAAAGATATCTATCAAATTTCTTCTTTCTCAATTTATAAGATATTTATCTCAAAGTTAGTCTTGGTTGGTTCATAAGATTTTACCAAGGGTGGAACTGTCTTTATTAGAATCTCATATGCAAGGTTCAAAGTATCAGAAATGCTAAGTGTATCGGAAAGACAATTTTAAGAGACATATCGGGATACACCTTGGATAGGTATGTGTATTGGAGAAAATTGAGATACGCATAGAAACATTATAAATATTTCAATAAATTATAAGAACATATCAATAACACTAGATATAAGACCTCAATGAGGTATATATACATTAAATTAATATATTTTAATGGTTTTATGAAGAAATATATTATAGTTATTTATAATTTCATTAAAAAAACATATGCTTAACTATAATTTATAAATTATAATTCTTAAGTTTTATGGGATGGTAAAAACCCAACTCACCTATTGAACCATAAAACATGCATTAGCACAACTTCTAAGTGAAAATATAATTAATAATTAATAATTATTATTTATTTTTAAAAATTATAAAAAATAAAAATAAATAAACATTATACAATATATTCAAAAAATAGTTATTAAAGAAGAAATTTCAATTGCTTTTTGGATATGATAGATCATCCATAGAATTATAATATATTCAATCATTGTGATCAAATGATAAAATATAATTAATTATTATTTATTTTTAATTCTAAAAATATGAAATGAAAAAATAATTATTAAAGAAGAAATTTCAATTGCTCTATGGATATGATAGACCATCCAATGAATTATAATTCATTCAATCATTGTGATCAAATGATAAAATATTATTAATTATTAGTTATTTTTTAATTGTAAAAATATAAAAATAAAAAATATATTAAAGTAGAAATTTCAATTTCTCTGTGGATATAATAGATAAATCCATAGATCTAAAACATATTAAGTCTTTATAGGCAAAGAAAAAAAATTACATTTTCATTTTTTGTTAATTTATATTTTCCCCAAATATCTTCATGAAATTTTCATAGATATACTCATAACATAATAATTGTGATTTTGAATGTTAGTCATGGTCCATTTTTCTAGTAATTGGACTTCTTTCCATAAGATTGGTTTTGGAATAGTAACATTAGTACTTGCATTAGTCTGGAATAGAGTCGCCATTCCCTTTACTCCTGTTATACACGTATTAGGACATATGGTGTTCATAGTCTTAAAATACACTTTATAAACTAGGGAGACATTTTCAGATTCTGGCTTCATATCGAAGCCTTGAGTTTGGATTCTTAAGGTTAAGGCTCTATAGATTCCTAGATCTAATAATGAAACAA
Source organism: Nelumbo nucifera (assembly GCF_055504915.1). Classification (NCBI taxonomy): domain Eukaryota; kingdom Viridiplantae; phylum Streptophyta; class Magnoliopsida; order Proteales; family Nelumbonaceae; genus Nelumbo; species Nelumbo nucifera. The sequence continues at coordinate 67,603,751 of NC_142649.1, forward strand.
TAAAATTGGGGAATGCATTGAAATATATAAGTCCTTAATGTAAGCTTCCTTCAATTACTCTTATTAAGGAGTTTATGTCTAGAATCCCTTAGACAAGCTAGTGTAACTGTCTAAAGTCCTAGTTTAGTTAGGAGTTTTATAGCTACCTATATAAGCCCAAAATGAATAAAGTTGCAACCAAATTTATTTATAAGTGTTACGGTCTAATATGGAAATCTTTGCATTCATTCCCTAATGCTACTATTCTTTCTATAGTTCTTATATTGAAGTGATTTTTCTATGCTATTATAACTAATTTCTTTCATATTTTTTTATGAACTAAGGTTTAGTAAGAATGAAACTAGAACTACCTTCTTCAGATGATCTCTCTTTGTTAGGTAAAGTTAAAAAACTTGTTCATGGTACTTGTTCTCCAATTCACCATTATGGTCAATCAGTATCCAATGGTCTTCTTACTAGTCTTTATGACCTATTTCAAGGGTTCTAATCTTATTGGATAGTCAAGGTTCTAGTCTAACAGTATTCTGATCAGTTTTAAGTCTTAGTTAATAAGATATTTCTTGCCTGAAGATGAATGGATTTGATACCAAATTTACATAAGTGAATTCTAAAACTGAATAATAAAGTGAACATTAAATGAACAATAAAGTATTTGTTGAAGCTTGAGTGGTCCCTGCAAAAGTGGACAGTAAATGAACAATAAAGTCAACTGAACATATGAATGTGCCATATGACTATGTACTTAAGTTTTAACTTTTATGACCTACATGGAACTCAAGGCAAGTATTTGTTTTATATAATACATATAATTCAAACTGTTGTTTCTATGGTGAATAGGAGAATCTGAATCATCTATTCCTTCAGTGTAATGAAGCCAAGCAAATTTGGAATGATACTAGCTTTGAAGGTTTAAGGCCTAACCCTAGAGAGTTCCTTGTTGTATGGTGGGATAGAGTGATGGCTATTAAAACCACAAACAAGTGGTTTTATGAAACATTTGGAAAAAAAGGAATCTTAAACTTTTTCAAAATAAGGATATTCCGACTCACCTTATTGTAGAAAAAATGAAAACGGAGTTTTGGATAGAGGATAAGGCCCATTGATCTCTTACCCAGATCCATGCAATAAGATGGGAACATCCGGATTGAGGTTTTCTAAAAGTTAACTATGATGATTCAAAAAATTAGGAAAGTAAGTGCACGATTAGTGTGATTGTTAGAGATGACCATGGGAAAACGATCTGGGTTAGTTGTCGAGATATTGGTGAGTGTTCATCTAATGAAGCTGAAGCTTGGGCTGCCCTTGAAGCCCATACTATTGTTGCCAAGTTCCCCCATGAAGGGTGGCAAATGGGTGGGGTGGGTTGGGTTAGGTAAGGATTGAATACCAATCCGCCCATATTGACCCACCAACCCACCATGACCCATCATCAATCCTTGTTAAAGGGTCATAACCCATCCTAACCCTAACCACCCTGACCCACCCATACTGACCCACTTAACCCATCCATATTTACCCTTAACCACCCTCACCCATACTAACCAACCTACCCTCACCTATAAATACAAAAATGGGTCGGGACGGACCATATACCCAAAATAATAACTTTTGAGAGAATAATCTCTCTCAAGATTGCCACATGACAAAAACAAGTCAGGTTAACCTGTATACTCGAAAATGCAAAAATTGTAGATAAATGCAGAAAATAGTAGAAAATTACAGAAAATGCAAAAATAATAAAAAATTGCAAAAAAAAATAAGAAATATTTACAAAAAATGAAAGAAGATACTAAAAATTGTAGAAAATTCAGAACTTTTGTAGAAAAAAATTAGAAAATATGCAAAAATACCAAAAAATTGTAGAAAATGCATAAAACACTAGAAAAATGCAAATATTTTGCAAAAAAGCACTAAAAATTATAGAAAATGCAAAAAAATACAAAAATGCAGAAAATGCATAACTTTTACAAAAGTGCTTTTGCAAAAGTACTTTTATAAAAGTACTCCTATAAAAGCACTTCCATAAAAGTGATTTCATAAAAGTGCTTTCATAAAAGTGCTTTCATAAAAGCACTTTGATAAAGTGCTTTATGCTTTCACAAAAGTACTTTTATAAAAGTGCTTTCGTGTAAAAGTGCTTTTATGCTTTCATAAAAGTACTTTTACAAAAGTGCTGATTGGCCTTGCTGTTAATTCTCTGTACTTGTATCAATTTCTTGAATGAATGAAATATGCTTGAAGCCTTAAAAAGAAGTCTTTGCATCCACATGAACCCTCGAAACTTTAGAAGATTCATCAGTGAATGTCGGAGATTTATATAAGTAACAATCTTGAGGTTTTCTACGTACATGTCTTGAGAGATGTGAATTTTGTGGCTGATCATCTTGCCAATCTTGGTCATAGAATGTTTTTGTTCAATTATGTTGTTTTTATTCCAAGTTAGTCTTTATTTGTTTGTTTGTTGCATGGGGCCTTTGCTTTAAGCGTCTTGGTAATGTTTAGTTAGTTTGTCTATTTGGTTAGTTTTTGTGTTTGTTTTGTGTTATTGTCTTGTTCCAAGAACTATACAAAAATATATATAATATATAAATTATAAGTTAAAAGTTATAAAATATAAATTATAATTTAAAAGGTACAAGTTATCAGTAAAAGGATCCACTAAAAAAACATCATAGATACATTTGATTCCCCTTTTTACAATTTTCCATAAAACATGTAGCTAAGTACGTAGGGGAGTGAGTACTATTTACATAAGTGTTTTTAAGCCTAGCTCTCCTTGCAAGTTCATGAGCTGGCTTAACTATTTCCCTGTTTACATACAACACTTTTATGTTTTCAAAAAGTAAGAGTAATTCAAATATGTGATCATACAGTATTTGCAGCTCCCAAGTGATGTTTTTTTTTTCGATTCCTCCTATCTTCAAAAGAACTTCTCTTGCATCTGATAGAAAAAAACCTGCTTTGAAACCCATACAAAAAAGCTTATGTAAACCTCTTACTATTGCCTAGAGCTCAGCTGCTGCGGGAGATCTTGCCATGCATGGTTTTCCTTCTGCAATGAGAAGAGGAGACCTGTGTGAGAACATAAAGAGTCTAGTGGATGCAATTTGTGTGGAGGTGCTCCATGAACCATCCACTAAGATGATTGGAAGATCTGAGTGAAGAACCTGATGCAAGTCCCAATCTAATTGTAGTTGGTTTGAATGCGATTTATGAAGCTGACAGTGTCTTTAATGGAGCAATAGTTATCAGCCCTGTGCAGGATCTGTATAGGGTCTATTTTCCCACTATTAAAGTTTTGATCATTTCTTGCATCCCATATACTTCTGAAGATTGCACAGACTTTTGCAAGATAATTGTACTTTAAGGCTTTATTCTGTATATGATTATTGTGATGCCACCACCATTCTATCAGATCCTCTCGACCAGAGTTCAGAAAGGCCTCCGACATGAGTTCGACTTGGGCCTGCATCCAAACAGCCCTTGAGAGAGGGCATTCCAAGAAGAGGTGTTCTTGGGTTTCTGGAGATTCCTTACAAAAAGTACACCAGGTGTCTTCTCTTCTTTTGTAGATCTATATTTCTGTTTTTGTTCGAACAACTTTATGGAGGAACTTCCACATGAAAATCTGACATCTATAGGAGCATGGACTCATCCATATTCTGGACCATCTCACTTTACTTGTCTGAGTTTGTAATGTGGTTACTAGGAGAGAATGATAAGCCGAATTCACAGAGAATTCTCCATTCTTTGAGTCTTTCTAGAGAAGACTATGGGGTTGTTGTGAAGTCCTTAGGGGGATGGTAAGGATTGCTTCGACACTTCTATCATCAAAAGAGTTGTAAAGGAGATCAACGTTCCAAGTTAAATTTTTTTTGTGATAAACTCACACGCTTTTAGATGTAGAGGTTCTGAGCTCTCAACTCTCCTTGTTGGGGTATTATTCTCTAGCTAAGGAACCCAGGGTTCCAAGAATGCTGAGATAGATCTCCCATCTCCAAGCTTCCAAAAAAAAAAAAAGAGATTTTAGCTCATTTTTTAGTTTGATGATACTCTTCCACCATCCTGAATCTGAGGCTTTTACTTTCAGTCGAATAAACAATTTCTTTTGACATATTTTGCTTCTAGTTGTCGGGCCCAAAGACTGTCCTTGAGATTTTGAAGTCTCCAGATTGACTTCAGCAGTAGAGCTTTATTCATCAAGGAGAATCTCCTTATCCCTAGCCCTCTCAGGGTTTTGGGGGAGCAGATTGTATTCCATTTCATGTTGCACCTTGTAGTTGTGTTGGATCTTCCAGACCACCAAATTTTTTTTTGCAGTCTATCCATTTTCTTGCATAAACCCATGGGAAGGTAACTTGTTTGCATGATGTACAAAGGGATAGTTTGGGTGACTGCTTTGATAAGTGTGGTGTGGCCAGCTTGGGAAAGGGTTTTTGCTTGCCAAAGCTCTATCTTATGGGAGATACTTTCAGTAAGATGTGTGTGGGTGTTCCTCTTTCCACCTTCTCCTTCTGTTAACCAAGTCCCAAGATATTTGGAGCTATAACTTATTATTTTCATTTTTATTACTTTGCTCAGTAGCTTTTAGTGGATTCTGTGCATATTTTTGCTAAACATAACCCCAGATTTTGCAAAGTTTATGTGCTGTCCCAAGATTTGCTCAAATAACCTAAGTGTGACTTTGATGTGATAAAAAGATTCAAGGCCAGCTTTGTAGAATATGAAGCAATCATTTGCAAATAAAGGATGGGTGATGGGCTCTGAGTTTCTTGCAAGTTTGATTCCCTGGAGTTTTGAGAGACTTTCTGCTATACACAGCAGGGTTGAGAGAGTTTTCATACCAATAATGAAAAGGTAGGGAGAGAGGGGGTCTCCCTGTCTTAAACCTCTTTTGGTGGTAAACAACTCGTAGGAAGACCCATCGAACTTTATTGAGAAGGACGGGGTAGAAATGCATTGCCAGATTAGCGCACACCATGCTGCTGGGAAGCCCATTTTTTTCATAGTTTCTATGTGGAACCTCTAACCTATACTATCGAAGGCTTTGGCCATATCAATTTCCAGAGCTGCCCATTTCCTTTTTCCCCTCTGAGTTCTTAGCTTGTGGATAATTTCTTTGGCTAGGATGGCGTTATCTGTAAGGCTCCTACCTTTGATAAAAGCTGCCTGATTTTGCTGGACTAGAGCTGGAAGCAGGGGTTTCATTCTATTGGCCATGACATTTGCTAGGATTTTGTAAAGTACATTGCTCAGTCTAATTGGTCTAAAGTGTTTTGCTTTTTCTACTCCTCTCTTTTTTGGTAAGAAGGCAAGGTTGGTATTCAACTGTTTTAGCAGTTTTTTGGAGTGAAAGAAGCTTTAGATCATATTTGTGATGTCATCACCAACCAAATTCCAGTAGTGCTGGAAAAAGAATGCTGTGTAGCCATTCGGGCTTGGGCATTGTGAGGGTTCATTTGGAATAAGGCTTGCTGAACTTCTTCTTTTTGAGGGGGTGTTAGGAGATGTTGACTCTCTTCAGCAGAGGTTTGGTTGAAATGGAGCCCTTCTAGGAGGGTTGGGTCAACATTTTCTTCAAGCCCTGAACTGCTTAGGAAATGGTTTTTAAGGAGGTTTGCTATGGCATTTGGATCAGTGGCCCACCTGTCTTAGTTTTCTTTTAGACATTTGACTGCATACCACCTCCTTCTGAATTTTGTTTGATGGTGAAAGAATTTTGTATTTCTATCCCCTTCTGAGGGCCATAGTTCTCTGGATTTCAGCCTCCATAATTGCTCCTCAACAAGGAGCCACTGGTTGTACTTGGCTTCCAGATCAACTAGCTTACTATTTTCTTCTTGGTTTGATTGAGCTAGTAGAATTTCTTTCTCCAGTTCTGCTAAGTTTTTGTTTATATCACCATAGGTAGTCTTATTCCAGGCTTTGAGGTGGTTCTTTAGGGATTTGAGCCTAGTTGCAATAAAAAGGACTCTGGAACCATTAATTGCTTGGTTCCAATTTTCTGCTACTATATTGTCACAACCCTTGTGATGAACCCACATTGGTAAGAAATGGAACTGTTTTTTCCCTTCTGATGGGTCAGGCTTGGTATTGAGCAGAATTGGGGAGTGATCATAGTTTATAGTTGGTAAAATTGATAATTTGGTTTCTAGGAACCAAGTTAAGCACTCCACACTAGCAAGGCCTCTATCTAGTCTTTCTTAAACCTCCTTTTTCCCTTGTTGTTTATTTGTCCAAGTGAAATAGGGTCCTGAGTATCACAGATCTGAGAGAGCAAAATGGTCAATCAGGTCTCTGAGGTGCTGAGATGTTCTAATCTGTTACTAGGTCCAGCATAGTCCTCCGAATAGACCATGTCATTTAGATACCCCAAGAACAGCCAAGGAGTCCCTTTTAGATATGATTTTGAAGTTATAAGTTGTTCCCATAAAACAACTCTATCCCCATGACCAGGATTGCCATATAAGAGGAGTATGTTCCAAGGGACTGCTGAAGTACTACTAATCCCAGTTAACTCTATAAACCTCTATGAGTTGTCGACTACTGTAATATTTAGGTTGTCCTTCCAAACACACAGTAGTCCCCCACTCAGGCCCATTGATCCTATAGTTTTGAAATTATAATACCCCGGGGATTTCGAGCACTTCATAGCCTCTTCACCTGACATCTTTGTCTCAGCAAGAAATAGGATGTTAGGATTTTGTAACTTGCACCATCTTCTAATAGTTCTTTGTAATTCCTTGATTTTCCCTCCCCTTACATTCCAAGCCAAGATTTTCATATTGTTTAGCACTGAGTTTAAATAGTAAGCCAAGTAGATTAAGTCCAGGTAATCTGAAGCAGAGAAGTGCAGATTTATTTGAATAAATATAATGTATAACAGAGAATATAAATAAATGAATACCTGAATTACAAGAGTTGTTAAGGATGCAACCCCTTGCTGTTGCTCTGTCTAGAGAATGTCCCAATCTTTTGTCCATGATGATTCCTCTAGGCATGTGAGTTTGCCCAGGTTCCTTTCATAGTGGTCTAGGAGATCTGTGGTGTTGGAACTGGTGGTGGAGTTCACTTCAAAGGAAACATTGTTGGATGCTCTCATTTCTTGTATGCATTTCCTTAGGGATGCAACAGATTGGCAGCCAATTAGCTTCTCAAGAGTTGGGCCAAAGTTTAGGGAATTATTTGGCATAGCTTGGGAATCTAAATGGTCTTTCAACGAGGATTGATATCTGAAGGGTCTGCCTCTCCTTCTCGAGCCCGTAGTGGAATTAATTATGCCATATCCGCCTGTTGCGGTCGAATATTTTTAAATTACTACTCCTCAGAATTCGAGCCCGGAATAATCATTTCTTGCTTTTATTGTTTCCGAGTTGCATTGTTACTTGACTCGGCTCGCTTCCGTTTTCATGACTCACTAGGCTCACTGTGACTCGCTTTCACTACCCGTTCCTTTCCTTTGTTGCAGTTTCTCGCCAGTGGTTGAAAACCCTCTATTTTTCTTTGTTGCTTCTTGATGAGCTCATCCTCCGAGTCTTCTTTTAAGCTCTAATCACCTCTTACAATTTGAAGTTGCTTGCATGCAGTTGTAGTCTCTTGAGATTTCCTTTGGGTTGGGAAGATGAGTGGCTTCTTCGGCTTGTGTTCTGCCCGCAACCATTCTCCTAGTTCATCCAATTTTCTCTCTTCCAACTCAAGAAGGATTTCATGTAGTGGTGTTGCTTTTGGAAGAAGCTGACATTTTTTCCAGTTGTGACCTACTAATCCGCAGTAGATACATAGTTCTATGAGGTTTTCAAAAGTAAACCTCACCCAGACTGGGTTATTGTTATTGTTCAGAAAGAATCCCCTTGGTAATGGCTTTCTGAGGTTGCTTTCTACATGTAGCCTTACCATGCATCCTCGAGTAGGCTTCCCAGGTTCTATGTCTGCATTGACCTCTAGAACTCTCCCTGTTGTAGAGGCAAAAAGCTTGCAACGGTGGTCGGAGATGTAGTTCTTATGGATGTTGTGCATTTGAAGCCATATTTTTTGGAACCACAATTTAATCTTCTCTCCTATGGTTCCATCTTGGCAGACCGCTACCAGCATCCAGCTCTCTCGGATGAACCACGAGCCTCCGTTTAGAACTTTCAACAGGTATTCTTTCTGTTCGAAAATGAACACCCAACCATTGCTATCATCATGGCCAACTTCTATCAGGTACGTCAGATTCCATGCATGTTTAATAAATGCTTGGTCGTTCTCCATAGAAACTTTAGTGCGAGGAAATATTCTTCCTCTTAATGTCTTGTTAACCACCTCTATCGCTTCTCGTACCAGCTCCACTTTGATTTCTAAGTGGGGACTGACAATGGGTGCATACTTTTCCAGCTCCTTACTTAGATCTGTAATCTACTAGGTTGTGGTAGGTAAGTTTTGCTTCTCCATTATTTTCTTCGAGTTATGCGAGTCTTTAGCCATTCTGGAAGGGGACTTGTCTCGGACTTGCAACAATAGAATGTTACACGGGTTAATGGGAAGACATTAAGGATGGTGGTGAAACAACATCTGAGTGCAAGAAGTAGAGGGAGTGTGAGGGTTAAGGGAGGGATCAACAGCTAGTACGAGTTCCTACCAAGTATTTAAGTTGTTATAAAGATTGTGACATGTAATTGTAATCGGTTTGCCTATATAATAAAACATATTATATTAAATGAAAAACTATAATAACATTGAACTATATTAAGAATACCACTTTTATCTAAAAAGTCATTTTTCACATAGTGATATAATATTATAATATTAATAAAAATGAATACCTCATTCTAATTTATATTTTATAAGATAATGATATTATAACTTATAAATTATATATTACAATTTATAACTTATAGGTCATATAAGTAATAAGATATAATATATAAAATAAGTAAATTTTCATTTTGCCCCACTTTATAAATTCTCCCATTTGTCGTACATACAATATTCATCTTATATTTTTAATAAATTCTCCCACTTGTCATTATTCTCAACTATACAAACCAATAAAAAATTATAAGATAATGGAATTAAAAGATTTGATATCATGTTATAACTTATAAGATATAAGATGTTTATCTATATTATATAAAGAAAATACTTGCCTTAATGTCCGTAAATGCCATAAGAATTAAATCACTTAATTTACATTACATCATATAAATAAAGTTTTTATTTTTATCCTTTTATCTTGCACATGCGCATAACACATATTCTTATTTTAGTATTAAATAATATTGACATTCGTCTAGTTTTGATATATGTTATAAAAGTTAAATTAAAATACATATTATATAATGTTAATACTTTTTTTATCATTTTATTTTTCTCTTACACATGTGCACAACATATGACTTTATATTCATAGATTATATAAGTTATAAGATATAAGACATAAATTATAAGATATATGTTTAAGTTATAAGATTTAAAATATAATTTATAAACAAATTAACAAATTATTATGTATAACATGAAAGTTTTTCATATTATTCAATTTACATCTATTTTTTTATACTTTTATTTGTTTTTTTAAGTTATAATAGATCTGATATAATTATTATTATTATTATTTAAAACTTATAAAAATTTTAAATTTTAACTCTTTAAATTATTAGTGATATAAAAAATTGATACATATCGTACGATATGTATTAATACCTTTGAATATTACTTATAAGATGTAAGATATGACACATAATATATTTTTAACCTTATTTATAAGATATAAAATATAATGTATAAGTTATAAGATACAACATTTAATCTTTAGTCCTCTGAGTTTAGAGAATCAATTACATTAGAAAAATTAGCTTGCAAATAAAAGTAAGTTTAATAAATGAGCTTGATGATAAAGTGGCAACTGATTTTTACCATTAAAGATTGAAAATTTTCTCTTCCACTACTAAAACTAGATGTTCTATAAGTGAAAATTATATTTCAATAAGTTTTTTTTTATGGCCTAATAATTGAAATTTTAATAATAAATTATTATTTTATATCTTTATAAGTCTAAGGATCTGTTTGATAACACTTTTTAGATGTCAGACATTTGAAAAATTTGCTTTTTGAACATCAAACACATTTGGGTTTGCATCTGAATATATGATTTGAAACCATTTTTCAAATATAAAATGGAGAGACATTGGCTTGTCACTTCTAAAGTTAAAATACCTTTAAAGTATTTTTGAAAAGACATGCTTATTTGGCATATTCTTCTCGAATGAGAAAAGACTTTCCACATCACTAGTAACAAAGCTTCATTTTAAGTTTGTTATTGATCTCATAATTTTATCTTAAACCTTGTTTTCTTTGTCTCAAATCTCACAAACTCTATTTGTTTTTTATTATCTCGATTAGCTGCACTACTTGAGTTTTATTTTTTTTTCTATTGTTAGGGTTTTTATTTGCATTTCAACTAGTGAATGCATAACTAGCAATGATCGACGATGAGGGTGAGTGTAAGAAGTATTATTTTGTTAATTATTAAATATTTTTATTGCTTTATGGATTTTATTCATATTTTCTAATATTATTTTGATTTAATAAATTATTTTTAATTTTTTATAAATTTTATTCATATTAATTATTAAATATTTTATAAAATAGTGCTAACTGAAATAAAATTACCAAAAATAGTAAAATAAAACAATTATAGATGTTAAAGAATTAATCAAACACAAACAACCTTATCTATTCAGAGCCTCTAAAAATATAAAAACATCTATGTTTTTTTTTCAGATTTTAGAAACATAATATCTTTTTAACTTTTTAGATTTATCAAACGTCACCGAAGTATCATTATAGTTTTTCATTAAACCTAGTGAAAGTTTCTCTTCATAGTAGTAATATTGTAATTTTGTCTTCAATATCGTTGTCAACACAAATTTCGTGTATTTTGATTAACACAAAATATGAAGACAAATTACAAAAATGAATTTATAATTAAGAAAATACAAGGGACTTGAACTTTCTTTCGAATTTAATGAAGACAGAGGTTGTTAGTGTGTTTCCTGTACTTCTTAAAGTGTTGATATAAATTTCCTTGAATTTGGTGCTTTTAAAGAGTTGATGTAGATTTCTTTACTCCGGGCTTCGCGCTTGATCGACTATGAAGGGCTATTTTATAGTGGCTTGATCTTCTTTAGACAGCTTGAATCCAAGTGTATTGTAGAGAACTAAGAAGTTTTTCCCTTTTTTCTTCTATTTTGATGTTGAAGTTGTTGGAGTTTGTAAGAGCTTGTCGTTGTTTGCAATCCTTAAGTCTTGGTGTGTGATAGCTTCTTGCAATGTGTGTAAAAAGGGATCATCTTTCTTCCTATGTAAGGCTATAAGCCTAGGATTGAGATTGCCGTCTCAACCAACTTTTCTAACCAGTACCATGTAAGTGGGGTGTTAGATTAAGATTAACTCCTATACATGAACCATTATGTAGGAGTTAATAGTATTGCCAATGGGACCACCCTATTATAATAGGACATGGGCCATATTGGACTTAGTACACTTAGATCCTTGGACCACTAAGTCATATTTATGTAGACTTGGGCCTTGAGCCCATGGAGGCCCATATTAACTTGTGAAGACTACCATGTAAATTAAACCCACTTATTTGGCTTAAAAATTTATGTGTCTACAAATGCCCTCTCAAGGATGAGGTAATGGAGCTCCGTACAGTGCCGATGTTGATTTTCATGTTGAATGATTGTTTGACTTGGTCATTTAGGAAGACTTTCATATAACTCATAAGCCTAAAGGAGACGTTGCATGTTAGCCTTTATTCCAAAATAATGGATTGAAATTTATGAATTATGATGCATGTGGGATTCGAGTTTGGCTTTAGTCAGTCAAGCCCATGCCACACCATCCGAACCTCTTGCAACTTTGCATTCGTACAGTGTCGATGTCCTCGACACTACCGATTTCTATGTTGAATGATTGTTTGACTTAACCGTTGAAGAAGACCTGTGCATAGCTCATGAACCTTGAGGAGATGATGCATATTTGTCTTTATACTGAAAATTATAAATTGTAGTGCATGTAGTTACTCCTTGCTATATGGAGCTCAACATCTACAAATATTAAGCTTTGGGTAATTTCTCGAGACAGCTCGAACCTTGCTTTCAATTTGATCATAACACTAAAAATCAATATATAGCGGCGGATCTCTCAGTGACACTAGGAAAAATGCCACTATATACTCGTTTTTAAGCGGTGAGTAGTGAGGGCCGCTGCCATAAGTGCGGTTTCGTATAGTGGCGGATGCATTTTTGCCGGTGGAGCTGCCCTTATACATCCAAAAAAAAAGCTAAAATTTCTCTCCCGCACAGACGAAACCCCATTCCTTCGTCTTCCCTTAAACCGCACTAGCAAAACCCCTCAAACTTTTTCTTTGCTGATTCTAGGTTTTCAACCCTCTCTCCCTCATCTCTCGCATTTCCTTTCTTCGGTAGCTGAGAGTAACTTTGGGGTGAGGTAAGTCACGGATCTCTCTCTCTTTCTCTCGTTTTCATCTTCTTCCTCTCATTATCTCTCTCTCTCTCATTTTTTTTTTTCTTTTTTGGCTCGTCCCCTATTCTTCTGTAAGAAACTAGACCATCCAAGGAACCATTTTCGAGCACACTCTCATCCCTACTAATGGTCTCTTAAAAGTGATTTCAGCAGTCATTTCAAAGACACCTCAGCATTCTCTTATGCTATCTGCATTGAAACTCCAATTGTACACTATAAGAAACAAATTCTCCGCTCTCTAGAAACTTCAACTCTATTTTTGGATTAAGATATGGCATAGGGATTCGGGAATTATTTATCTTGTGTTTATCTTTTGCATATGTACTGGTATGGTGATGTTGGAAATGTAATATATGCAGTGTCTGGCATGATACAACAATTCCACTTAAAGAAGTTATTCATCAATTTGAAAGTTGGATTGCCCATCATCGCTTGTGGTAAAAGGAACTGGGAGGACCTCTTCACCGTGCTGCATTTGTAACTTGGTTGGTTGATCAGCATGTATAAATATATATATGTTCTGTTCTTATATGAACTTTTGTGTTTAAATGTCTTGAACATCTTTGGCAAATATTTTACAAGTGTTGGTAATTCCATGTGAATGTGTCTAATAATGTTGTGAATTGCCTAAGGGAGAATGTGTTGCCATCATCTCATCGTGGCTTGAATCCTGTTGTATGCAAATTCTGGTTTGAATGGAACATTAGGTGGTTCCTAAATTTATAAATTGTTATAATCATTATACAATTCAATGCTAGGAAATATTAATACCAAAGTATCTAGATGGTGATGCTCCTTTTTTATTTTATTTTTTCTAAACCTAGAATTTGTTCTTAGCTTGTTGTATTACTGAAGCATTCCCCCAGATGTCCATTTTCTGATAATAACACTTAAAAAAACATTTTCAAGTAGAAAGGGTAGGAAGTAAAAGGAATACAGTATGTCAGAGAAAGAAAAATCTACTCTAGAATATTAAATATATAGGAATTGCCTGTTTAATTTTGATAGAGAAATTGGAAAAGCATTAATGCTGTAATGCTACTTATAGTAAGGTTGTCATTCAAATTTAGTTGAATGATATCATTGTGTGGCAACACTAACTAGACATTGTTTTGCTGATTTAATCTTTCTGTTGTGTATATTAGAGGTAATGGGATTTGAAGACAAAGATCCCTCGGCAATGCAAAGTGTTAAGTACAAGATTGCCACCGTATTTTATGGAGTGGATCAATTTAAAGGACATCTATCTCAATTTTTACCAGAGGAGGGTAAGCATTCATTGACAAAATTTACTTTCTGCACTTGTTTGTTTTGAATCTTTTTCCAGTAAATGGCTGCAAGGAATTTGAAATAATGGCCTAATTCCCAGTAACAGGACCTTTGGATCTTTAATATCTACAACCTATAGGTATTCTGTGGTTGATGTCTCCACTTTTTTAATGGATGCCAGGCCCCAGGAATGATGACCATGATGAAGGAACTTGGGATTCCATTGCTAGGAAGCCACCATCTTGGGATTGATGATACCAAGAATATTGCAAGAGTGCTGCAACACATGCTTGCTGATGGTGCAATTTTGCAAATTACTGCAAGGAGAGTTGATTATCTTGCTAGGAAGTCACCATCATGGAACATGAACTTTAGATTTGAAAGTACCTCATACTGGTCCATGTAGTAATTGCATAAGCAATACCAGTCCCATACATGCTCAGATATTTCAGAAAACCGCAAACCCATGCTTGCTTCTTACCTGAACTACCAACAGTCCAAATTTTACACAGAACAAACCCATTTTTCTTTAAATATGGATATTGTCCCCTATCCTCTCTCTCTCTCTCTCTCTCTCTCTCTCTCTCTCTCTCTCCCACCTTCAGTAATCCAATTGGAAATGACTTCTTGAATCCTAGGGATGTCAATAGGTCTGGTGGACCCAACAGAACTAAAACATACTAATCCTATTATATAGGGTTTGGGTCTGCAATATGCATGCATCCTAGTTATAATTGATTAAGAACAAACCAAGTCAAGTCAAGTCAACTAAACACAATTAATCCTTGTCCCAACTCTATTGGGGTAGGCTATATGAATCTTATCTTGTCATTTTGTCTGTTCAGTGCCACGTACATTGTTTAGGTATGGACCCTTAAATCATATCTCACTACCTCAACCCATGTCCTTGGCTGCCCCTAGCTCTTCTAGATCCTTTAGCTTGTAACAAGCCACCCTACAAATGCGGTCAACCTCCATGAGAAATAAAGAGGGTGCATCCAACAATCTTGAATCTCTTGATCAAACTAAGGGAACAAATGAACCTCCAAGAGAGATAATTAACATCATTGGGGTGGAAACTTCTAAACAATGTATTTCTCCTTCTCCAGTCTTGGGAAATAATGATCATGGAAAGGTTGTTTTATGTCAACCTGCAAAATATTTTGATGCAAGGAGTAGCACATGTACTTCTGGTCCCTTTCCTTTGCAGGAGCTTTCTTTAGAACATGTGAAGCATCAAGATGAGGGAGTTTTTCAGGAAAAACATGTACTTAATCACTCTGATGCATCCCTATTTTCAAGGTAATTTTTCTGTCTTTGTATATCATTCTATGCTTGACTGCTTGGGCCTGAACCATTCTAGTGCATCCCCTTACAAATGCATCTTATACCACACGCGTTTGTATTATCATGCATGCAATCCATCTTAACTGACAATGGGGAACCACCTGAATTGATTTGATTTTCCACATTTGGTGAATGATGTATTTGTCAGAGGCTGCAAGGTAACATGAGGCATATGCATCAATTATCAATGGTTATTTAGTTGGTTAATGCAAATAATATATATTTTATGCATCTCTATAGTTCAAAATGTATGAACGAATCATTTGAGGAAATAATCACTTCTGTGATACACTACCAATGGCTACTGCATCCTATACTAGATTCAATATCTCCTATAGAGCCCCAAGCGCCAGCTTCAATCCACCTCTTTAACCCTAACTTGATCAAGTTCAGATTCTTCCTGTCGGTTCAGATTTTAGGTAGAAATCTTCATGAGTATTTTCTGGGTTTCAAAATAGCAACTTAAGATCTGCAAAACCGTCTACCAATTAGGCAACAACTTCCAACAATAATCAACAACTATCTATCTAATTCCTCAATGACTATCAAAACTTAGTTGTAATGAAAAAAGTAAACCAAGTAAAATAATTGTGGCATTGGACATCTCTTGAACTCATTTACATGGTGACTAACTGAGAATGAGGTTTTCCAAGTTCAGCAAGATGTTGCTTTTTCTTTTTTTTTTTCCATTTTTCGTTTTTTTTTTCTTATTTTCCATTGAAGAGATGAAGTGAATTTTTGTTAATGTAATCTTCTCTAGTTTCTGTTGGCTTCTCTTATTGATTTTAGTAAAAGAGGTTCTGTTTGAAATGTGGAATTCAGTGGAGAACTGGGCAGATTGTAGTCTCTATGGTAACCTCAGGGTAAAGTTTACCATGTTGGAGGGAAGTATTAGTAATACATAGGTTTCTTCTCTGCTTACTTGATTTTCTGCTTCTTTCACCCTTCTGTATAAAGGAGACCACATTCTTTTCTATAGTTGCAAAAATTTATTCATTTCCTTTTGATCTCTGCCACTTTCTCTATGGTCTGAATGAAGAATTCTTTTCTTTGCCTTTGACATCTGGTACTTACTTTCTGGTCTTGGAGCTCTACTGTTGCATTATTATGTTATTTCATACCTTCTTCTCTTTATATTATATGTAGTTAGGGCTAAAGTTAGTATAGCTTCTTTTTGTCTTATATGAGGAGAAGTTCTCTTGAAATTTAAAGCTGATATAGTTAAAAGAAAATACATGTTAGCTTGATTACCGTGCATTGATATCTAAAAATCCATTGAATCATTAATGCAAAATGCAGTTTTATTAAGCTCTTTTATTCTGATGGTTTTTGTTTATAACTTTTTGTTTTTTGATTTTGTAAAGGAAGGAATTTTTTATAAGTTAAAGAACTTTTTGGACTTTTGTATCACTTTATTGGAGGATGACATTTTGAGTTATCAATGCTTTTGTTATTAATACCTCTTAGATAAAAATTGCAAGATATATTTTTATTGGCATTTGCTAGTTGCCATGTTCTTAAGTTTCACTCTTATGTGAGGTTTTTCAGGGTTTTTGGACAGGGGGTAGGTATTGTTAAGCATGTTCATTTTTGTGTTTCGCCATTTACTTGGGATTAGGGGATTTGGAAGGAGTGATGACAGAAAGAAGACAGGAGGTTAATATTGTTGCTGAATGTTGAGTAGTGTTATAAGCTACCTTCAAAGGTATCTTTGCTTGGTCTGCCTACTTAAGCAAGATCCTCACTAAGGACAACTTGTTAAATAGAGGAATGGGGATTGATTCAGTAGAATGTGTCCTATGCAATAGGGTGGAAGAAATCTGTAGATTGGGGATTGATTCAAAGCCATTTGTCATTCTCAGATCTCCCAAGTTATGTTCGGATGTATTACCATGCAAGGACCACTGATCAGGTATTCAGGTATTAAATTATCTGGGTTTTCAATAAAAGATGATCTGGGTTGTGAAGGGCTGTTCCTATGTTCAATTCTCATCTTTTTATAACAATCTAAGCAATTTAAGTGCCTATAATTTGTGTCACAGATATAAGACCTACAACCCTTGCCATGTGAACTGCATGGAAGGAGAACAACATCATGTGGATGGTCCATGCAGATTGGGCACAAAGCTTCATCCCATTCCTTGTGCAAAGCAAGGATATCTGTGCCAGTGGAGGTGCTACCTTTCATATCTGACATCTTGGGTCAACTGTATTAAGTTGTTTGAAACATTAAACCGGTCAGAATGCCGGTTGTTTATCTTCTTTAAGCATTTTGTTTCTGGCTTTCTATAATTTCTTCGATCCATGCTTTCCTATCTGGTCTTGACTTGAATGGTGTAATACTGTGATGCAGAGGTTTAGAATATCTACACGAACACTGCAATCCTCCAGTGATCCATAGGGATCTAAAGTCATCAAATATTCTTCTGGATTCCAATTTCAATGCAAAGGTAAAAATCAAGCAACTAGTGAGACTTTTCTATGTTTTTTTATCAGTATTAAAAATATAACAATTTAATTTTATCACTGAGATAAGTTGATCTCTTATGGTGGATCTTTATCATCAGTCTATTGTGTTGCTTTACATTATAGTCTCTCATTATGAAATACTCTAAATATGTTCTACAAATTTGTCTTGATTCAGCTCTTTGATTTTGGTCTTGCTGCAACTTTTGGGGCCCAAAACAAGAACATTAAGCTTTCTGGTACTTTGGGTATGTAGCACCGGAGTATCTTTTAGGCAGTATGTAAACTGAGTTGATTTCTTTATATAAATTTGGTGATCTGTTGATTAGTTTTCCTCCCCATGCTATTAATTCATCTTTCACAAACCCTACTCAACCTATATGTGAGGAAATAGTTGTGTTTTTTTATTAACATTTCTTCCTTTCTACATTTTCCCCTTAATGGGAGATTTAGCATGCATTTCTCATAGACCTCTAAAGGATGCTATACCAAATGCATCGATGTACACCTGCTTCAAATGCAAGTTATAGAAGCACACATCCATTAACACTTACTAAAAGCATTCCTTCTTATCTCATATATATAGTTTCAGAGCAATCAATATGTTTAGGGAGGGAGAGAGAGAGAGAGAGAGAGAGAGAGAGAGAGACTCAAATGATTCCATTTGATCAACTTCTATGTTTTTTCACAAGTTTTGTGTGTTGATGATTAAGAATGTTAAGTCAATTGAAAACAATCATGTTTATGTGCCAATGGAGCTCACATCTATCTCTTGTACATGTTCTATGTGTTGGCGGGTCCCAAATATCTATTTTCTATTGGATTTGTGTATTGGTGGGGGCACATATCCGTTTTGTATAAATTCTATGTGTTGGTAGGGCTTACATATCTGTGCTGTTTAGGATTTTGTATTGGTGGAGCCCATACATTTGCATATTTGCATATGTTCTCTTCATATCTTTAACTGTTTTTTAAACATATGAATCTTGGATGTTTGTAAAATATCTTGTTTTGGTATTGTCTATTTCAATTTAATATATAATTTGATGCATATCATACACAATCTAACTTTAATTTATATTTGCTTTCCTTGTTTTTTCAGGTTGAACGAATACAAGAGTGATAGAAGACATTGTTGAAGATAATGAACATCAATATTTTACATTTTTTTTTGTGATTTATTGTTATATGTAAGAAGAATTTTGTGTTTTTTTATAATATTAATGTATGGAAACCATGTTAAAATGTACCTTTGTTTTTAATTAATATATTAGCTTTTATTAAATTTTATTTGAAATCTTCATGTGGTGTTAAAATTGAACAAGTGCTAATTAGGTTGAATAAATTGCAGATCTATAGCGGCAGGTATATCCGCCGCTAATCAGATATATATATATAGATATAAATTTTCTTTTAGCGGCGGATATATTTGCCGCTATGTATTAATGGCGAATATTTGTGGCAAAATGATACATCTATAGCGGCGGATATATAAGATGGTGACAATTAGATAACCTTTTAGCGGCGGGTGTATGGGTTACAAATAACAAAATTTCCGCCGCTATTGATGACTTATAGTGACCCCTTTTTGGATGATCCGCCGCTATATGCCGATTTTGTTGCAGTGTGATGGCGATGGAGTTTTGTATGCCATTAACATATTCGATGAATGTTACCATTGATTGTGAAGTGATATCATAATTAATCAACCATTTGACTTGGTTGACTTGTGAACCCAAAACAAAGTCCAATTCCACGTAGTATGTGGCTAACTTCAACTCGATAGTGGCTCAGGTTTATCAAATTGTATCTCTCAATGATTTGGTTGGATACCGGTATTTCCGTTTCCTAAGACGAATTGACCTTATGCCCCTTATTAATTAATATTCAACAAGCAACACTTGTTTCATTTTTCAAATGTGTAGCAAATATTTACATAGGCATCAATAACCAGGTCGTAGTCATAGCAAGCATCAGAATTAGGTAGTCATCAGTTGGGGTGGATTAACAACAAAATTGCAAATTTAGGTATGCAATATTCAAGCTAGCTTTCATCATAGTTGCTGTTGGTCATTTATCTTCATCGGGTATCTAAAAACAAGGAAAAAAAATCTGTGTTCGATCCTACAGCATTTTCCACACTCACCTGAATAGTTGTATCATTCTTGTTACTTTTGTTAGACATTAGAAAGTTTGAACTCTTCATTGGTATTGGTATTGGTAGCCTTTAATATTTAATGAGTTCAGCCATTAATTCGGAGAAGTGCAATCAAATTATTCTTCATGAAATTTTCATTCAATTAATCGAAACATACAGCTTTTGGATTGAATTCCATGGGAACACTTGTAGTGAAGCCTAGTTCCGATAGATTCACAGCTTTGATTAGGGGGAACCTAGGTATCAAACCCAATGAAGTTTAAACAATTAACATGAAGGCAAATGCTCGTCCCACCATGATTATAATAATTAGTAATTTGAATTTCTGATTATGTTGTGGCTTCCATATCCAAGAATTGCCAAGATTTTAATAAAATCTAATATTCCACTTAGATGGGCTCTTAATAGCTCTAACCAATGGCTGAATGGTTGTGACACCTTTTTAAGTTAACTCAAAGTTCTTTCCATATGTATTTGGAGACAAATAAGGAGACCTTCTTTCTTGCGCACTTGTTCTCAACTTTTGCCTACCAATAACAACCAAACAATTGAGAATGTTGCTACAGATTTTCTTGGGCTCCATAGACAACAGTGTATCATTGTGAATATTTTCTCTCTTAAATTTCTATCATGTCATGGCTGTAATTAATTTGGCATTTTGTTGAGTAGATACTTGCAGAGTGCTATGCTTGGTAGAGACATAGTTCACTCTAGGTATCATGATATCCATTTGCTTCTATAGAACATGTTGAGTTAGAGCTTCACAACTTGGCACATTTGTATGGCTTCATCAGCAGCAAGCCCTCGTAGACCTTCAATGGTCTAGGGTCCCTAGGCCTAGAGCTTTGTAGATTTTCGGATCCGAGGTCTCTTAGGTTTAGGGATTAGCTTGCATAGAATTTCTTCACCAAAGAATCACAAAATGCAAAGCTTCATCAATAGTAGGTCCTCGCAAACCTTCAATAGTACAGGGTCCCTAAGTCCAGAGCTTCAAAGACTTTTAGGTCCGAGGTCTCTTGGGTTTAGGGATTAGCTTGCATAGAGTTTCTTCACTAAAGAGTCACAACATGCAAAGCTTCATCAACAACATGCCCTCGCAGACCTTCAATGGTCCGGGGTCCCTAGGCCCAGAGCTTCATAGGCTTTCGAGTCCAAGGTCTCTTGGGTTTAGGGATTAGCTTGCACAGAGTTTCTTCACCAAGGAGTCATAGCATGCAAAGCTTTATCAATAGCAGGCCTAGAGCTTCGTGGACTTTCAGCTCTGAGGTCTCTTGGGTTTAGGGATTAGCTTGCACAGAGCTTCTTCACTAGAGAGTCGCACCATGTGGAGCTTCATTAGCAGCAAGCCCTTGCAGACCTTCAATGGTCTGGGTTCCAGAAATTCGTAGACTTTCCGGTTTTAGGTCTCATGGGTTTAGGGATTATGTGGAGCTTCATCAGCCACAAACCCTAGCAATATGTGGAGCTTCATCAGCCACAAACCCTAGCAATATGTGGAGCTTCATCAGCCACAAACCCTAGAGAGTCACAATATGTGGAGTTTCATCAGCCACAAACCCTAGCAGACCTTCAATGGGGGTCCCTAGGCCCAGAGCTTCATAGAATTTTGGGTTCAAGGTCTCTTGGGTTTAGGGATTAGCTTGCACAAAGCTTTTTCACCAAAGAGTCACAACATGTGGAGCTTTATCAGTAGTAGGCCCTCACAAACCTTCAATGGTTTGGGGTCCCTAGGCCCAGAGCTTCATAGACTGAGGTTCCGAGGTCTCTTGGGTTTAGGGATTAGCTTGCACAGAGCTTCTTCAGTAAAGAGTCACACCATGTAGAGCTTCACCAACAGCAGGCCCTCACAAACCTTCAACGGTCTAGGGTCCCTAGGTCTAGAGCTTCGTAGAATTTTGGGTCTGAGGACTTTTGGATTTAGGGATTAGCTTGCACAGAGCTTCCTCACCAGAGAGTCACACCATGCAGAGCTTCATCAGTAACTGGCCTTCGTAGACCTTCAATGGTCTGGGGTCCTTAGGTCCAGAGCTTTGTAGACTTTTAGATCTGAGGTCTTTTGGATTTAGAGATTAGCTTGCATAAAGCTTCTTCACCAGAGAGTCACACCATTCGGAGTGGTCTAGGGTCCCTAGGTCCAAAGCTTCCTAGACTTTGGATTTGAGGTCTCTTGGATTTAGGGATTAGCTTGCAATGAGCTTCTTCCCTAGAGGACTTGATTTAAGAAGCATTATTCTCTTCAAGATAAGGTGTACTTTTAATTTTTATTGTACTAACACTTCTCTTTTGCTTATGTAGGTGACGTCTTCTTCTAGTTCATTAGGTCATGGAGCTTCGTCGTCATCTTCTATACCTCCTTCGCCAAAGAAGAAATTGCAAGGTGGAAACTTAACAAATCTTGAAGACATAACTTTGAAGGGATGATTTCTATGATTTTGTTGTAGAATGCTCAACATACTAATGCTTGTTTTTGATGAACTTTTGACAAGTCCTTGTTATCAACACAAAGTTGAGTAGGAGTAGTTCTTTGAACTTGATGAAGGCAAACAAGATGCATTGGAAGACAACAATGATGATTTCTCTCCTTGGTGATGTGATGCTTGGGCATGTGTCATGTTAAGGAACAATCCTTCGCTAATCTCATAGTGTCAACTCTTTAATTTCTCTAGGTTCATCTCTACCCCTCCAACCTAGAGGAGTTGTCATGGTTTACATAGTGTTGGAGTCCTCCGTTGCTTCTAGAGAGTTTGTTTGACTTCTAGGCATTGTTTAGAGAACCAAACCGGGCATAGAATCGGAGAAGGGAGAGGTTCATGGGTTAGAGGTTCAATCTGGGTCGAATTGGAGGTCAAACCGTGATGACATGGTACATACATACATATACTACGGGTCATATAAATACTATATATAATATATTTTACAACTTTTAATATACTTAAATATGGTGGATGGATGGTAAGCTTCTTAATTTTTAAAACAAATGACTAGGGTTCAATCCTTTTGACTTACATTTTCTTTAAAATATGTACATAATAATGTAATGACTAGGGTTCAAGCCTTTTAAAACAAATGACGTGGTACATACATACACCCATGAGTACCAAGACTGCAGCTAGATTAGCAAGGGCATCTGTTGGAGAGAGGCTCAGTTAAGATAAATGACGGGGAAGAATTCTCTTTGCTGTGAGAAAAATACAACGTTGGCACCTGCACCATCTTTGCTTGCTGCTCCATTGAGAACATCATCCATGTTGGTAAGATGTCTATGTAACAAACCTCTTCATCAGGAAGGTCTTTGGAGAGTTCCCAATCTATCGAAATAGGGTGATCTGCAAGGAAGTCTCTTAGTGCCTATCCTTTTATAGTTTTTTGCGGGACGTAGATGATGTCAAATTCTAATAGGAGGAGGAGCCCACTTAGCTAGTCTCCCTAATAGTACAGGTCACATCATGATGTACTTGAAGGGGTCTGCCCTTGAGATGAGGTGAATAGTATGTCCTAACATATAGTGCCATAGCTTATTCACGGCAAAGATGAAAGCAATACAAGTCTTCTCCATGGGTGAATAGTTCAACTCGACTCCTATTAGTGTTTGACTAAGGTAGTGGAGTGCATTCTCTTTCCCTTCTTCATTGACTTGTGCCAATAAATCTCCCAATGACTACTTCTGTGTTGCGATGTACAGGATGAATGGCTTCTCGGGAATTGGTGTGACAAGTATTAGGGTTTTGAGGAGGTATTGCTTTATGTTTTTAAGGAATTTTTGTAGGTTTCATCCCACTCAAATGGGACATCCTTCTTCATCAGCTTGTTGAATGATTGACAACGTCCTACAAGGTTGGAGATGAATCGCCAAATGTAAACTAGTCATCCTTGAAGACTCTTCAACTCTTGTAAGTTCTGTGTTTTTGATATATTATAAATGACATCAATCTTTGATTAATCAACTTCAATCCCTTGATGGCGAAGAATGAACCCGAAGAACTTGCCCAAGGTGACTCCAAATGCACACTTGAGAGGATTCATCTTTAATTGATATCTTCTTAACCTATTGAAGATTCTACGTAAGTCATTGAAGTGGTCTTCTCTTTTCTTAGACTTGACAACCAAGTCATTGACATAACACTCGACCTTCTTGTGAAGAATGTCATCAAAGATCCGTTGCATCGCACGTTGGTATGTAGCACCATCATTCTTAAGCCCAAAAGGCATCACTTTATAATAGTAGATCCCCTTTGGTGCTCAAAAGGTTGTGAGTTCTTCATCCTTAGGTGCCATGTGAATTTTATTGTATCTAGATGAATATTCCATGAAGGATAATGCCTCATGCCCTGTAGTTACATCTACCATGAGCTCGGTAATAGGCAAGGGAAAGTCATCCTTTGGGCATGCTCGATTTAGGTCTTGAAAGTCAACAAAAACCGTATTTAACAATTCTTTTTCCTCACAGGGACAATGTTTACAATCCAAGTTGGATAATTCACCTCTCGAATGAAACTAACTTTTATGAGTTTGTTGACTTCTACTTCAATTTGTGGAATTAATTCAGGCCAAAATTGATGTTGTACTAGCTTGACTGGTGGTGGACAACAATGTTTGGGTCTAACCCAAGCATTTCCTTGTATGTCCAAGCAAATATGTCTTTGTGCTCTTAAAGTAATTTGTAGTACTTGGCCTCTTTTTATAGACTTAGGAGTGCACTGAAGTGCCAAGGTTCAGTTACTTCAAATCATAAATTGTTGCTTGGCCTCCCTCTTCAAAGATAGGTGGAGCAAACAAAAGTTTTTCATCTAACGAAGAGTTTGACAGATCTTCATCCTCCTCCTCAATGGTGATGTGATTAACTAAGACGATGTCTTCATCCTCAATTATCCATTCACTTTGCTCTTTCATGCTTTATTCTGGTAGAAAGTTAAACTTTGATTGAGAAGATGATGGAGACATGGTGACAATAGTCTATTGTCTAACTGCCAAGGTCTCATTAGAGGAAACTTCCAAGTTTGCCACCCTCTTCATTCAAGAAGGAACAACACTCCAAGGCTCTAACTTTTCCTTTGTATCAATGGTGCATTGTAGGCTTTGGCTTTGTTGCTGGCATTTTCTCCTCATATTGGCACCCTTAGGCCCAATGTGGGAGAATGCTGAAGTCCTTTGTACTTGAGTAGATGACACTGGAGCAACATCTTATCCTCTAAACCTATCAAACATTGATTGCCTTTTTCTCGGTTTTCCTAGTCGGTCAAAGACTAAACTTCATTTTCTATGCTTCTTTTTCTTGTCAATCACTTTTATAGTGATGTGGTTAGATGATGCCTTCGTGAAATTCAAGTTGGTGGATTCTAATGGTATTCTAAGCCAACATTTTGCTAAGGAATCTGGGAGCCTCCACTTTGTAAAGTTCTTTGTGTCTTTGTTAGGCCGTAGGCTTGTCCAGTTGCAAGGACTGACTCAAGGTCTCCTATTTGGTGATTTTCATCCTCTTCGTACCCTACCTTCTTGAAGAGTTTTTCGGTGTTGGGGTCAATCACCCTTCTTATTGTTGCCCTATTTTACTGGTTGACAAAGCTCTGACAAATCCCTTTAATAGTGGTTTAGAGACGAACGACTTAGATGTTGTGGAGATTGGAAGCACAAGATCCTTCTTGAGAACTTGAATGTCACTCCTTGATATTGGTGCTAGGGGTGATCATGGGCCGAGTCAGGTCGGGCTTTGCCTTAATAACAATGGGCTTAGGCTATGCCCGGGCCCGAGCCAAGATTTTGGGCCTAATTATTGAATTTTAGTTCCAAAAATAAACAATTGTATTTTTTTCACTTATTGTCATGGAGACTATAGTAACCTGTAAGAAACTTTAAACTTAATATCAAGATAAAAGCTTCTAACATAAAAGAAGCTAAACAATTATACCTTGCAATTTATAAGTTTCAATTGGTCATTAGTATGCTAAAAATGATAATTTTAACAAACCAATTCTTCTATCAACAAAAAATCAACCTAGAACTTATAATATCTATCAAAAATTAACCATCCATTGTCACGTAATATCCACAAAACAACTCTAAACATCTCTATAAGGGGCTCCATCTTCCATTCAACTCCGACAAATAAAAACTGAAATAAAAAAGATATTAGCAAACTAAGAAAAAATAGTTCAAATTAATGTAAATAAATAAGTAATAAAATATTGACAATGGTTTCAATTTTACCCAAAACTTGCAACCACTCTAAGCTTCATATTTATCTTCATCAATGAAGTCTTCATCACTAGAAGATTCGTCTTTTGGTGAGAGAGAGAGAGAGAGATTGGGCGCGGCGATGGTTTTGTGAAATTGGTGAAAGAGAGAGAGAGCCGAGAAGATTAGGGTTTAGTAATTTATATATTTCATTAAATTTTAAATTAGAATTTGGTAAGATCTAAGACCGTAGGATTAAAATCTTTAATCTCCTAATCTCTATTTAATATATAAAACATCAATTATCAAATATTTTTAAATCATATATATATATATATTAAAAGTGGTTCTGCCATGTGAGCATGGCTCTCCTTGAAGGAAACCCCCTTACTAATTTTCTATTTTTTTTATTTTTCTTTATTTTTTATTCCTCGTATGAACACCAATCAAAAGCGAGAAATGTTTGAGTTTCCAAAACATCTCTCACTCTCCATCTTTTCTTTCATTTACCACCAGGTCTCAACGGAGGAAAAGAACATAGAACGAGAGAGTTCTCTCTTTCCTACGTCTTTCTCTCACTCTGGCATTCTTTTCCCTACCTCTTCCACAATCTCTCTATCTTCTCAATAACGCTACCCTCCCTATCTTCCTTCAATACTTAACTTCTTACTTCTCATGTCTCAGGAGAAATAGAGCGACATGGTCTAGAAGTTTCGTTTCAGTTGATTTGCATAGACAGAGTGGAAACTGTGGGATAGTATCTGTTAATCAAAAAAGGTTAAAGAAGGTGAGTGGGGGAAGGAGAGATAGCAAGTAGATAGGAGGATAAGAGGAGTACATGATTGTTTTGTCTCGGCATCTCTGTACGTTTTAAGGATCAAGGAGTCGTCCAATCGATTGAAGCTGATCAACCAGGAGAAGGTCTTTCAGCTATATTCTAAATGGAAGCTATATTCAAAATGGTAAACTCTAATTGAGGCCTTTCAACTTTTGAAGACTCTGAGAGGAAAAATTAACATTCTTAAGTTTGGTGCATAACAAAATGAGTTTGACTTCTATTAGGTAACTATAAAGGGGGATCTTCTAATGATTTCCAGTTCTGATTTATAGGGTTACGACAATGTCCGCTACAGTTTTATGTGATCCAATGGCCACGACCGTTCCGAAATCTCAATCGACCTCAACTGAAATTTGGGAGTATAGTGAAGTCGAGTTTGCGGAATGTAATTGTTGTGGATTAGAAGAAGAATGCATGCCGGAGTACATAGCTAGAATATGGGAGTGGATTTGTAGGATTTGATTAATTGAAGGCTGAAGGCTAAATGAATTGGATTAATTGAAGGCTGAAGGAATTCTCATACTTAGACTTCAGTTTATAATCTGGTACTTCTTCATCTTCTTTGACATTATTTCTACATATGGACATATAAGAAACTTGCTCATTTCTTCACCCTTTCTATTCTATTCCCATGACAGATTGACTATATATGCTAATCAAGAATGTGATGGTTAGTGGGTCCCATGCAGGTAGTGATTTTCCTTTTTTTTTCCTCTTATGGAAATTTAAGTAATTTTTCTATTGATCAAAATTTTTTAACTATGGGGGCCATGCATGTAAATTTCTCTCTTTTTCTTTTTTTATCCTTTCTTTTAGACTTGGGTTAGTGGTACCACCAAAAGTGGATTTTATATTTGAGAAAATTCATAACAACCATGGTTTTGTAGTGCAAACAGTAGACTTGAAGCCTTTCATCATATATTTTTACTCACCATTCTGTGGTAGGTATATGAGGTTATAAATAGGCATTATAACATAGTTATTGGATGATGTATAAACATATTTCATAGTTAATTATATGAATAAAAAACAATTTTGTTAATGTTTTTTTTTTTAAATAGGTAACCTCACGTCTTTTATGGCATGGTATGGTGTTGGATTGATTTGTACTTACAAAGAAGGCTGCTAAGGTGATGTAGAACGAAGTTACAATATTTCACTTTAATTTGAACTTTTATTATTTGTTATGTTTTTTATGCTTTTAGTTTCATAGGGGTTTTGGTTTTGCTGTTGGAACAGTAATGTTGGATTTAAGAGTAGTTAAGAGTCCAACTTATAACAAGTGTATGGATTTTGTTCTCAACCTGAAGGTGAGGTCCAAGTTATGTCTTTTTCTACTTCTAATTTGCATATCTTAGGTGTTTCTTAAATTGCATAATGGGAGTTTGATTTATAAGCTAGGTAATTGTTGGCATTTAGATGGTTGGTCAATTGGCATCCTTTCCATTTAGAAGGCACTGGATAAAACCTGTAAAAAAATAGCATGTCTTAGATTTCGGTTATTGTATTTAGAATTCAATAATTAGAATTTGATATATCAATGATACTTATTTCCTTTTCAGTTTCCAATCCTCCCTCCACCCTTGGTTATTTGAGAGGCTTAAACCTCCATGGTGGGATGGCATATACTTTCAGTAGCTCTACGAAAAAGCATTAGTAAATGCAGAAATTTAATTCTATTTACGAATTGTTTTTATTTGTATATCAGGTTATTTTTTAGAGAGCAAGTATTATCTTGAAATGGTTTTCACATTAAGGCTCTTTCTTGGTTTGGCAAGGTTTCATTTTTTTTCCTCCTTAGAATAATTGATGGATATTTGTATTATATTTTGGTTATTTTTCCTTATAGGGACTAATGCTGATGTAATTTTTTATTGTTTCGTGGGTATTCCCACAAAGTTTTTTTTTTTTTTTTTTCTGGAATTTTACATGCATTTCCATTTCCTAAAATGGCAATTGACATTTCCAAAGAAATAAATTGAAATTATTAGCATCTCAGACATTTTGCTGTTTTTCTTATTACTTGAGTAAACTTATTTCTCCTATTTTGTGTATAGTCTAGCTATTTTAAATTAAAACAGTCGAGTATGATTTACAAACTATATCTAAAATTCTCCTTCCTGGTATGTGTTTGTTTATTTACTCTTTTTTCCCTTCTTCTTTTTCTTTCCTTTTTTCTCTCTTTCCCCTTTTCCCTTGCCTTTGTTTTGTGGTCTCATGTTCTATTTTAATATTTTACTCTCCCTAATCTAATATTGTTCTGACCCTAATCTATTAACTAGGGATATGAGGAGTTTGACTGTTCTATTCCTTTGTATTATCTCTTGCTCTCTTTTTTATTTTTTGTATTCCATTTGGGTGATTTTTGTTGTTCTCAATTATTCAAGTGCAACTCAATTCTTGCACTTGAATAACCCGAAAAATTATCTAAAGCACAAAGAAGTTTAGGATAATAACAATGTCCAAAGCATGCATGGTAATAGATATTCATGATTTTTAGTAAACAAAGGCTTCATTGATGTCCTAATCAAACCTGCAAATTGTAGGCCCACTAACACAATTTCTTTTTTTTTTTTTTTAATCCATGTAATTTGCAAAAGAACCAATGAAAGGCAGATCTCTCTCTCTCTCTCTCTCTATATATATATGTGTGTGTGTGTGTGTGTGTGTTTCGTTTATATTGATTTCTTCTTTTCAAGGTTCTTTTAGGGTTTGAGTACTTATCTGGGTTGTGCTTCATTCAAGGATTGTCTAAATTGGCAAAACGACATGCAGAGCTATTGGTTTTTTGAAAAGAATTTTTGGCCATCTGGTGGGTACATGAATGTTTTTGTTTTCTTATTTGCCTTTATTTTGTTTTGTTTTTTCTTACAAGGAAAAGAGGGTTTACTGACGACAGAGATGCTAAGGGTTGCACAAAAATGGAGGATTACTTAGTTTTGTATGGATTTGCCTTGGAGATGTCGATTTATTAATTTTTTTTTTCTTTTTTGGATGGTTTTGCATCTTTTTTTTTTTCTCTAGCGAGGTTATCTCTATTGTTATGGTTGTGATTTTTCTTGGATTTGATGGGATTGGCTTGCATGTATAGTATTTGGTTTATGCGTATTAGGGTTAGAGATATTAATTACCTTTTTGTTTTTCTCAAGGGTTTAATTAGCAGGTTTTCAATGATGAGGTTATTCCCTGTTGTCTTGGTTGTGACTTCTCCTGGTGTTCAATGGGGTTTGGAGACTTATAGTTTGGTTAATCCTATTGGGCTTGGAGATGTTGATTTTGCTCTTTTTCCTAGTATTTTATTACTGATCTTTTGTTTGATTGTTCGTTGTCTCTTATTTATTTATTTATTTTTTGCAAGATGGGTTTTATTCACAGCCCAACTATTGATCAAGCGGACATGGGTGTTTTTTGATGCTATAAATTTGATGTTTGTGCTAGGGTTTAGCAGTGGCTTTGTTGGTTTTGGTGGTGCTCTTTATTGCACGGTGACAATTATGTTTTATGGGTGGTGGTTATGTAGGTTATCCAAATGTTGATTGGTAGCTATTTTGTGGTGTTAGAGTGGAGGTTCTATGGTGGATTATGTGATTTGTTGTTGTTGTTGTTTGGTGCATCATTGGATTGTTGACCAAAATGGCTATTTTTTGTGTGGGAGTGGAAGTTGTTTGCTTGATTTGATGATTTTCTACAACTATTTGGGAGTGGAAGGCGCTTACCAAAGTCTGGTCTGCTCAGAGCTGGTTAGTGTTTGGTTTGAATCTGATAGGCCCCAATTAACCTTACGTATGTCAGGAAGAGGAAAGGTCAACAATCAGCTAGGGGGGGGGGATAATTGAACAATTAATCACATGAGGGCAATTATAGCTAGAGGGAATAAGGAGAGTCTTGGAGCATTTATAGCTATGTCAGTTATGAAAAAAAGAAGAGTTTTTGGGCATTTATAACTAGGCCAGCTGGGCATTTATAGAGGGAGTCAGTTATGTTTTCTTTGAGTAAAGAATATTGTGAGTGTTTGGGAGAGCCGGCGGTCTCTCGAAGAACCGACCAACTGTTAATGTTTTCTGCTGAATGAATACTAGTTTCTTTCGTTGATGTTCGAGTGTGTGAACGCTGCTGCAAGTCTGTGAACTGCGTGTCAAATTTCTGGGTCGTATCAGTGGTATCAGAGCTCGTCTTTCCTCGGCCATGGTGATAGTTAAGGAAGTGGCATCGCAGGTGGAGGGTTTCGAAGAACACTTGACTTCTCTGCATTCTGAATTTTGTGTGGAGATGGATGGCTTACACATTGAGTTTCAGCGACTCGATCCAAATAAGGTAGCTGCTGGACTTTCGAAGATCTCGTCCCTAGAGAACTCGGTACAATCTCTAGAAGGAGGTGTTCAAGATCTGGTGAGACGATTTGATTTGTTGCTTCAGCAACAGGCCTATTCAGCTCCTTTGTCTGCAATTGACATTGCTCCTCCTTTAGTCACATCGAGTCGTGCGGTTGACAAAGGGAAGAGTGCAGCTTTCCTGACGTCTTCTTCAATGTCAGTGCCGGAACTTACTTCTGATCCATTTCCTCGGAAGTTGGAGTTGGCCATTTTTTATGGGGAAAATTCGGACGGCTGGCTTTTTCGCGCAGAGCGCTATTTTGAGATTAATGGCTTGCTTCCGGCGGAACGTCTGCGGGCGGCAGTGGTCTGTTTAGAGGGTGATGCACTGGCTTGGTATTATTGGGAGGATGGTAGGCGATCTTTTCGTGGTTGGACAGAATTCAAGGAACTCCTCCTTGAACGTTTTCGATCAACTCAGGAGGGTAATTTACGAGAGCAACTCTTCTCGTTACATCAGTCTTCTACTGTTAAGGAATATCGTCGCCAATTTGAGGTGCTCTCTACTCCCCTACGAGACCTGTCGGTAATCAGTCCGAATAAGAGAAAGTGTTTTAGGCTGATAGAAAACTCCAGTTATTGGGATGAATCAGAGTCCCGATGTAGGGATTATAATGGGCACTTGGCAACACTGACATCAGCCAAGGAACTAAGTTTTGCTGGAAAACTCTGCACTAATACAGCAAGAGGCTGCTGGGTTGGAGGAAGAGGCTTCAATTCTACAGGTGGTTTTAGTTGGAAGTGGTCTGACAATGCAACACATTGGAATGAGTCCATCTCCCCTGGGGCACCATTTCACTCCAATGGCTTCAATTCATCATGCAAAGGCATTAATCTAATCAATACCTGTACATCGGTGACTAATGGCCAGCCAACCCTTGTGGGTGAGAGATGCAACAATTCTCATGAGTTCATTTGTATGCTTGATATAGAGAACAAATGCTACCACCTGCGCCGCCACAAGGAGTATCTTATCATCCTTGCAATTGTTAGTGGGATGATCCTTTGCACAACTTTGGCTGTTGTAATTTGGTTGCTTGCATACAGGAGGAGCAAGAGGTGCAGAAGGTCTCGCAAAGCATCTAATCCATCAACATCTGCACCAGTTAGTTACCCCATCATGGAAAGTCTTCGGCAATGAGGAACTGAGGCCAATTACAAAGAATTTCAGTGAAGGTAACTGTCTTGTTGGAAATGCCAAGACTGGGGGCACATATAGTGGGCTTTTACCTGATGGAACAAGGGTAGCAGTCAAGAGATTGAAAAGGTCTGGCTTTCAAAGAAAGAAGGAATTTTATTCAGAGACTGGAAGAGTTACAAAGCTCCATTATCCTGCTGCCGTGTGCGGTGTGCGTCCATCCACTATGCCTGGAGTTACTGGTTGGAAGTGCTTATTCCTTGGCAGGACCTGCCTGATTTTGAAGATTCTTGGGAGCCTTTTTGACTTACTTCGAGACCAGTTTCCTCATTTTAACCTTGAGGACAAGGTTAGACTTTGGGCGGCGGGTAATGATAGGCCCCAATTAACCTTACGTATGCCAAGAAGAGGAAAGGTCAACAATCAGTTAAGGGGGGGAAATAATTGAATAATTAATCACATGAGGGCAATTATAGCTGGAGGGAATAAGGAGAGTCTTGGAGCATTTATAGCTATGTCAGTTATGAAAAAAAGAAGAGTTTTGGGGCATTTATAACTAGGCCAACTGGGCATTTATAGAGGGAGTCAGTTATGCTATCAGAAGAGTATAAGAAGGGGCTTTGGGGGATAGGGGGGTATGTTTTCTTTGAGTAAAGAATATTGTGAGTGTTTGGGAGAGCTGGCAGTCTCTCGAAGAACCGACCAACTGTTAATGTTTTCTGCTGAATGAATACTAGTTTCTTTTGTTGATGTTCGAGTGTGTAAACGCTGCTGCAACTCTGTGAACTGCGTGTCAAATTTCTGAGTCATATCAGAATCCTGTGGTGGTTGTGAGGGCTACCGATGTTTGGTTTGGTTAGATTTTAAAACCACTGTTTGTTTCGTTATATTTAAAGTGTCATCCTTTTTGTGATGTTGTGTTTATTGGACTTATGAATTTTTATTTTCTTTTTTATTATGGCAGGAGTTTTGTCTGTTGTTATTTTTTTATTATTTTCTTTCCTGTGTTGTTGTCATGCTTACTAAGTTAGTTTTGTATATTTTGGTTTCTATTGTTCTTATTTGCTTGCCAATGTTTCCTTTTGTGGTTCAGGTATGTGGCTTTGCTATTTGATCTTTATTTCTTTAGGATATATATATATATTTTGCTTCACTGGTTAGGATATTAAGACATTTATTTGTTTGCCTATCTTTATGTTTGTTAAATAAGTACAATAATCATCAATTGTAGTTTGCACCAGATTTGTTACTTCCATGGACTTTAGTGAATCAATAAAATTGCTCCCATAGGTAAAGAAGCGCTTCCCATGCTCATATAATACAAAATTTGTAATTTTATGCCTTCACTTACAAAGATGGGCTTTTTTTTTTATCAAATATGTTGCTTCCTTTGCAAATTTGACAAAGGACCCAACTTATATAGGACACCCAATATTGAATTCCTGTCTCCAATTTTTGAAATCAATGGTTAATTCTTTGCTATATATGCAATACAAGTTTCATCAATGGCAGACACACAACAAGTTGGTTGGGTCTTTGGAAGTTTAAAGGAACAACGCCTCTTTATGTTGTTACTATTCAGTAAGTTGGTTAGTATTTTGTTGGTTTCTAATTTTTCTTAGTTGTGTAATTGGATTCATATTAGTTTCTCTGAAGCTTCTTAGCTACCTGGTCCAATATGAGTGTTTTTTTTTTGGAATTTCTTATATTTGTTTAGAAATGTGATGTGCTATTACTTGGGGATGTTTTTGAAAATGTCTTATTTTGGGTATTTCTATCTTTACTTATTTGTCCACAATATATATTAGAAAAAGTGAAAAACAAAAATGAAACATGAGGTAGCTAGACTTGCCCATAATAGTTCCAAACGGACAAGACAAAATAGAGCACGTTTTGGTTTAAAAATTTCTATAATAAACCAATAACCAGCTCCCTTAATTAAGCTTATGAGAAGCAGGAGTCTTATATTTATATCATTTTCTTTATAAAATTTATTTGTAGATATTTAATGGTAATTTACAGTTTTCAGTTATTTTTCTTTCATGGCATAGATTTGCGGTGAGTGATATGCAGAATGTTTGGATGCTTCATCATTATTGTCATTCTAACGATTTATGGTTTGTATGTATTGCAATTGGCTTTCAGTAGAAGATAACCATAGACCTATTGGAGCTTAGGTAATTGGAGGATGAGGAGAAGATAATTAAAGGTGCAACCATGGGTTAACTTGTAGGTACCATTTGGGAAACCATGCATTGTTGCTACTTGGTATTATTTTCCAGGTGTTGAGAGAACCGTTGCACTTCCTAGATTGATAAAGACCATGAAGATGATGAATAGCTATGGGCTGACCTTTGCTTCAACTGGAGGAGTTTATATAAATCTGGAGCAATTGATACAAAATTACAAGATGAAGAGACTTTGATAAGGAGCAGAGGTGGTGGTTTTGATGTTGGAGTTTCTACTTTGGGTCAAATATAACCATTTATTCCCTCCAGAATTGGTATGTAGTCTCCAATTTGTAATGTACAATAGAACAGTATAATCCAAATTAAGTTGCTTTAATACTAACTTTGCACATCATCAATTTTCTTTTATTTGTCAATTTTATTCGAAATTGCACATCATCAAGGAAATTGACTTCTCACCATGAGCTTGGATCTCTTGAAAGCAAAAAAAAAACGTACTAGCACTTTAAGAGCATGAACATTCAACCACACATTGGGAATATTTCCGGTGCATATTTGCAGGTGTCCAGTGCATGTATGCAGAAGGTGTTCCTGTTGTATGGTTGGATGCCCACACTCTCAATTTAATGCTTGGGTTGTATTCGAATTGATTTGGTTCAATTGAAATATGATAGTGTTGACTTAAACGGATTTGTGGTTTTTTCATTATTTTTTTCTTTAGACAAAATGATGTAAGATTTATATTTTCTCTTAATCCCTTGTGACATTATTGGCTATTTGGCTTTCCCGTGCATCGCACGGGGCCCCGCTAGTATACATTATTTATAAATATCCAGGTTGGGCTGGGCCTAAAAAATTAGGCCTAAGCTCGGCCCTAAATTTTGCGGGCCTGATGTAGGCCCGGGCCCAAGCCAGGCCTTAAAGAAAACCTAGGCCCAGGCTTGGATTTTCTAGGCCCGGCTGAGCTGAAATGATCACCCCTAATTGGTGCGATGCTTGATGTAGCCATTACCTCAAAAGGTAGTTGTCCCTCCCTTCTCCTTGACTTTGGTGTGTAACAAAGCAGGGTACTGATTGGTTATTAGGAGATGATACCAAATGTGGAATTGTTAGTATAGTAGTAGATGCATGTTGGTTTTGTAGAGTGTTCTTGTCACTGCTTGAAGATGGACTTTCTCCTTTTTGCAATGTATCTTATTTTTCCTTAATTATGTCATCCGTTTTGGCACTTTGTTTTGGTACTTGTCGAGGAGAATTAGGATCTTTGCAATTGCAAGGTGAATGTTCTGTGGTAGTTGAAGTGCTTGGGAGAGGTTTAAGTGGGATGGCACTTCCTTCAGTTGCTCTGTTACTTCTTCATTGCATACAGGGTGTGCTTGAAGAAGTCTTGCCATATCTTCATCCTCGTCGGGTGAAGCTTCTTTTATTGATAGTGATGTCTCCTCTTTATCAATTGTCATCATGTATGTTACACATTTCTCTGGGCATGAATTCTCAAAGGGTTATTGGAATTGGATGAGATTATTGAAGCATTTCCTCCTCACTAGCTGGTGGTACTCGACGTGCTTTCTTCTTTGCCACTTTCTTCTTCTTGGAGGCATTGTGTACTTGCCACTTTCTTCTTCTTGGAGGCATTGTGTACTCGACGTGCTTTCTTCTTTGGTTGATGCGGGGATGACGGGATGAAGAGCCTTGTTCTTATGCTGAGAGACGACAATCCATCCAACTCATCTTGAGGAGGTTTTTGAGAGTCATTAAAGTAGATGGAGATAGTCTTGCCTCCATTCGAAATGACACCTTCAGGTTGGTATCATACTTTCTCCTTGGGTTTCTTTATGGTGAAGGTGGACCACTTGTCTTTTATCTCATTTTCTAAAACTGACGATTCTTCCTAATAGTGTAAGTCATCAGTCATCAACTTATAAAGAGTTGGGATGTTGAGATTCCCAAACCTCGACATGTTAGGATAGGCATAAACCATTGTCACCTCTTGATTAACAATGAACTAGATAGGAATTGCCCTCTAGGGAAGGGACATTGTAGGAAAATGAATCCTTGGGAGTCCAGTTACCTTGCCCATAGTCTCCATAATTTGAGGAGAAGCCACCAAGTTATGTTGTGGTGTTGACTTCCCTTTTATAGGTGCAAAGTTCCTTGAGGTTTGGATGTTCATTATAGCTTGAGCAGAGGAGGAAGAACCCATGGAGGGTTGCAATGGCACTGGGTCAAAAGACCCAAAAGTCACCATGATGACGTTAGTAGAAGCAAACTTGTTACCAAGGTCTAACTCAACCTTTCCTTGTTTTGCAAGATGAAGTATTTTGTCATTCAAGACAAAACACTTTTCAGTTGAATGACTTATTATCTGATGGTATTGGAAATACTTGGGGTTAGTCACATGTCCTTACTCTTCAGGTCGTTTGGGCGATGAAAGCTCAATCAACTTTGCTTGGAGTAATTGTTTGAGCATTTCTAGGATATTGGAGTCAGGAAAAGGATACTCCTCTTCTAATTCCTTCAGAGTAGGCCTAGACTTCATTTTCTTTGGAGGAGGAGGAGGTCTTAGAGTCCTTCTTGACTTCCTTCTTACTTTCCTTCTTAGGAGACACTTAGTTGGGGATTCCCATGCTTGGTTATTTGGATCTCTAGGTCATGAGCTTGAATAGCTGATTTTTCGAAGGTGGTAGGCATGTTCCCTTTGAGGCCGTAGAATAGCCTCTAATGCATCCTTTGGACACACGTGTCTATGGCAAATGATTGACTAATTTAATATTTTTTGACAATTATGTGGAATACTTTTTGATATTATAAAAAATTTACATTTATTGTCAAGAATAATGTTAGTTATTGCAAAGTTACAA
The DNA here is from genome assembly GCF_055504915.1 of Nelumbo nucifera. NCBI lineage: Eukaryota > Viridiplantae > Streptophyta > Magnoliopsida > Proteales > Nelumbonaceae > Nelumbo > Nelumbo nucifera. The sequence continues at coordinate 67,641,089 of NC_142649.1, forward strand.
AATTAATTAATTAATTGTTTCCCAAAAAAACAATTCAAAAAGCAATATAAAAATTAATTAGCAATTACTATAATGAAATTTTATAAAAATAAATTAATAATCATTGTCAATGTAAATAATTAAATAATTTAATTATAATTTAAATAATGTATATAATTTATGAAAATGTAAATTATTTAAAACCATTAGTTTGGGTCAGAGTGGTCGGAACGGATCTATGTCTAGGTCAGATTACATACAAAATTATAAACCATTGGGTCTGGGTTGGATTATATGCATCACCTGACCCGAAGTCTTATCTTCTTCACCCGCATACAACTACAGTGGTCACTCGACGCAACAAACACAATAGCACAAACAAGGGGCCAATGTCCATGATAATATTTAAAAACCAATATTATATAGATTTGTGAAGTAATGGCTAAAAATGTCATTTTTGCAAAAGTAAGTACTTGTTAGAAAAGTGGTTCGCCAAGCATCTTCACTCCAATAAGTATTTAAAATAAGTATAAATGGTTTTAGAAAGGAGTCGCCAAACAATAAATACTTATTCAAATAAGTACTTAAAAATAAGCACTTACAAACCACTTTTTCTAATGAAATTTGATGTCATGTAATGAGAAAAATCAAAATTTCAATAAAATGAGATTCCTAGAAACTCATTCTAATATTTTCCTAGAACATTAGAGAAAAGAGGGAAAAAATAATTTCTTTTATGTACTAAATTAGAGAGAATAATATAAGCTAATAGGAAATAATAGATATCAAGATTACAAAATTGATTTTACTTACCCATTTGATGTTCATGGTTTTAGCATATTTATTTTTTTTTTGGAAAAATCTTATTTCAGTCCATTAGATTTTATTTTGAAAATTTGAAGAGCAATGAAGGGAAAAATCAACTGTACAAAGACAATTTTGGGTTTTAAAAACTTTGTCACATATGAACAGATTGTGATGGAACATTAACAAACACTAATGGCAGAGGAGGATTTAATCAATTGTTAAAAAACTTAAGATTACTCTAAAACAATTTCTAAACAATAGGGATATGGTAAGTCAATTTCTTAAAACTTAGGGATACTTTAGATTTGCCCTTTTAATAGGACATAACATCAAAGCCCTAAAGCAACACAATTACCATCTCATAGGGGTGCAAATGATTTGATTTGATTTCAAATATGATCCTATTTTGTCGGATTCAGATACACTCCTATTGGATTTCGAATTGGAATCACCCATGTTCTATAAAAAATTATGTATATTATTTATTTATTTATAAATATATTTATATTACTTTTTTATAATTTTTTATAAAATATAAAAATCTCCCCTATACTTTCACTTTAACAAAAACCTCCCCTCTATTTTTAAAAGTCTAACAAATACCTCCCTTCTGTCAATGACCAAAACAAAAAAGTTAATGTGTATATATTTTTACTAAAATAGCCCTATCTCAGCAACTCCATAATCCACTCTAATATTGTTGATCTTCTAACTCAGAGGCACAGCGGCAGATGGTGGTGCACTCCCCCTCCAACCTTCCCTCTTTTTTAATTTCCCTCTCATTCTCTCTCTCTCTCCCTACAAACACGAAATAGCACTATTCATCATTCCCCTCTCCCCGACTAAAACACACAACGGTGGCGATTGAATTCGATCTCCACCTCCGGCCATCCGAACTGTCAGTCGTCCAATGGTGGTACTGGGATGGTGGACTAGCTGTTAGTGAGGGGAACACATCTAAGAATTCCTCACTAACAACTAGTCTTTGTTTCAACGAAAATGAGATGGATGATAATGTCAGACGTCCAACGATGGTACTGGGAATTTCGTTCAACAACGGGAACGGTACTCTGTTTTCTCGTTCATTACAAGAGGAAGCATGGATGTAATGAACGAGTTGGTTCAAGTTGAAAATGGAATGGGGAATTTACATGCATAGATTAGCTTTTGCAGGTGACGGGTAGATAGTAAAGAAGATCGGGCACTATTCTCTATGAAAATGAAATGGGGAATTTACATGCATGGATTAGCTTTTGCAGGTGACGGGTAGATAGTAAGGAAGATCGGACACTAGTTCGATCAATTCTCTAAGCTCAACAGTGATCTCGACGAGAATAAGCTCCGATCCTGATGTCCAAGTGACTTGTAGTAGAGGCTGTAGGCCTGTAGCAGTTATCAGGCCGCACTTACACTATCGAAGTGCAACCCATACTACAACAAAACTTCAAAGCTTAAACGAATTCATTTTTCGAGTTTCCATCGGTCATCCTGGAGTGCGACTGCGTTGACCCGAGGGCTTGTGTTTACTTATCTGCTTATCCTTGTCGTAGACTGGCGAAGGGAAAGCTCCGGGTTCATAACTTGATTTAATTTGGTCGTGCCATTTGGAGTTCCAATCACGCTTATTAAGTTGTTTGAGTGTGATCCTACAAATAACCTATAGATTGGGTATTAGTCCAGCCACTGGGTTCTGAAGAGTCTTTAGCTACTGTGCAAAAGGAATTGGTGATGTGCAATAGTTCCCAAGCCAGAAGTAGATTAGTTTTGAAGAGTCAAGCAAGAAGAGGATTCACTGCCAGAGCCACCATACATAGAGATATGAATGCCAAGAGATGGGTACAGAGCATTAGAATGAGTTTGACTGTATTAAAAGTGGGATATATACTTCATAATCTTATTCTATACTGATAGAATTATAGAGGGACATAATGAATGTGATGTATGCCTCCAAACTTTCCATTGTTCATGCCATCTTTTGCAAGTATGAAAAGATAAATGGTAAGACGTTTCATGGTGCTTGATCAGAATGATTAAATGTTCAAATCTGTGCATCTCATACAAGTAATCTTTGCATTTTGAAGTGTCAGTATTTACATTGATCTATATGAAATACAAACTGTTAGTCTATGTCCTAGAGATATTGTTTCTGAGCAATGCCTTATGCATCATAAGTATCCATAGCTACATACTCCTACACTTCATCAAGCTTTTGCAGGGCTGGATGGATGTTGAAGAATTGATTGCTTTGAAGGGTAACTTCGTTATCTGCTCTTTAAGCACTATAATTCTCAATGATGCTTATTGTTGCATAATAGAACAAATGCAAAGGATTTACCTTAAAGCCTCCAGGTGTTGCCAGTACCCTCATCAATGAGGGTTTTAGTGTTTTAGAGTTTCTAGTTTGAATTACATAGTGGAATGGTTTCTAAAAGTAGAGTCAGTGCCAATCCTATGTGTTTCCTTGTTGGTTTGAAAAGGGATAATATGAAATTGTAGATTTCCTGGTTTTGGATGCCAGGATGGCCCATCCCGCACACTCTCAAATGAGTATATGCATGGATTGTTATTTTTATTTCAAATATGGACACACACAGATGCAGGAACCAAATTCTGATGCCAAGGAGATGATCCTTTAAGATGAATAAACAAGAACTTGTGGACATGTACAAACTATTAAGTTAGTTCATATTTTCTTGAATTTTATTAGGAAAAGGTCTAAAGATTAGCTTTTCTACTTTAGGAAAAATGACATTGATTGTGTACATTAGCTGTTCATTTATGACCACTGAGAAACGAGAAAAACAAAAATGTCACAGAAGTGTCCTTTAAGAGTCCATTGGATTGTTGAAATCTAACAAATGTATGACACTTCATCCATTTGGATGAACAGGATTGTATGTGGAGTGATTAAGGATGGATTTTGATACTAGACCACATAATTGACTTATCACTATTCTTTTAAACTAGCTTTGTTCCGTAATCAAGTGACTTATAGCAGTCTTTCCAGAGCAAGGGCTTTTGGATGGCAAAAGGTCCTGGGTGTTTAAATGATGGTGAGATGATTTATGATAATTCTTCCAGAATTGAACCAAAGCGTGTTCACCCATGGTTTGTAGATCTTCCCAACAAGAAGCAAGCAATAGATGCTTCAAATGGTAAGGGTCGGTTTGGTTTGTAGTCGGAATTGGAATCGGAATGGTTCATTCCTATAGTCTATTTGGTTTAAATAGGAATGGGAATGGGAATTAAAATCAGTAGGAATGGGATTTCATTCCTAAGGGAGGGGCAAGGAATAGCCATTCCTTCAAATGGAGGAATGTCATTTCAGCAGGAATGGGAATGGGATTTCGGTTCGGCCCAACCAAATAGTTGGAATCGGAATAGCCCATTCTGATTCCGATTCTAGACCCCTATTCCCGTGAACCAAATGGGGCCTAAGTCAATTTCGAGAATTTCAAACATAAATATTTCTCCATGGGATAACACTTCAAGTTTCCAATCAGTGTCGAGCCAGTTTGGTGACCGGTTATTTGGATCTGAGCCAGCAAGGGCTATCAACTTTGGTGTAGTCAAGGTTCAAAGTATTGGCACATATCGGCCTGTATCGGCCAATACGTATCGTTTCGGGATCCCTCTAATGCGCCCCTATAGTGGGTGTATCGGGGGTCTGACCGATTTGGAGGATGGAGGAGACCTAAACCAGCCCCCTGAACCAGTTTCAGAAAAAAAAAAAAAAAAACTACAAAATATAGTATCGATTCACCTGATACACCATACCGGCATATCGGGCGTATCGATATTTTGAACCTTGGGTGTAGCCCTGTAATGAACGAAATTCCCATTACAGGGTTGCCCACCCTAGAGGAAGCATGGTTGCCCACCGGCTCCACCCATTACAGGAAGCTTCCTCCTATAATGAATGAGAAAACAGAGTACCGTTCCCGTTGCTAAACGAAATTCCTAGTACCATCGTTGGATGTCTGACATTGTCATCCATCTAGTGCCATGATGGCCCACCAATTAAAGAAGAGGGAAGGTTGGAGGGGGAGTGCACTCCCATTCTGCCGTTGTGCATATTGAGGAAAAAAAAAAACAATATTATGGAGTTGTTGAGACAGGGCTATTTTAATAAAAATAGATACATATTAATTCGTAAAAGGGTAAAATAAGTATTTTGAAAAAAAAATTAATCATCTCTTTAACGTTTTCTATCTTGGTCATTGATGGAAGGGGGTATTTATTGAATTTAAAAAAAAAAATAGAAGGGTGGTTTTTGTTAAAGTAAAACTATAAAGAGGTTTTTGTATTTTACTCTTATGACAAAAATAGTTGAAGAAAATACTTGTATTTCTTCTTTATATAAACTGTTATAATTTTAAAACTTTTCAGAAATTAAATCGGATCAAGTCATATTTGGAATAATCAGTGCCTCTAAGATCATCTTCGGATTGGATCTCTACTCTAGTAGTAGTACTTAGCTCGTAGGGATGGTTTTGCCATTTTTAGAAAGTGAGGGAGAATTTACGTCTTGCTGTTCTTTTTCTGCGATGAACAATGGAAATGGCATTAAAAACCAGTAATGAAGACTTTCTTGATGAAGCCCATCGTTCTTCTGACAGTCACCTTCACAAGCACTTCGCTCTTCATCTTGTACTGCCGGCCAATCCCATCTCCACAAAGACCAGACTACATGGCTCGGAGCTTTATTCTCTGGCTCCATGGACTAGGCGACTCAGGTCCAGCGAACGAACCCATCAAAACCTTCTTCACTTCTCCTGAGTTTAGGAACGCCACCTGGTCTTTTCCCTCGGCTCCTTCTAATCCCGTCTCCTGCAATTGTAAGTTATTAATCTGATCGAATTTTCATAATGTTTTCTATGGCTTTCGTTTTCTTTGCTTCATATTTTTAGCTCTTTCAATGGTGTTGTTCTTAAAGCTAAATTGGGCGGCGGTGGCGGGGGAGGGAGATTAAAGGGGAAAACCAAAAAGAAAGAAAATCCCGTCTTTGTAGCGGTTCTAAGTAGAATTCGATGAAACTTAGTTTGATCGTAGTTTGACATTTTATGGACAAATACCAGTTATTCCCAAATTGTGATTTTAGCCCTCGAATTATGAGAATGAAATGTTGCTGAAGAATTGATGAGGTGATAAATAATTAGCACCGGTGGCGCTAAACTGTCTCTTACGTAGTACATTGGAAATTTCTATAATACTGGTGTCACAACCAGTTGTGACGAATCCAGACAATTGAGTCTTTCTAATGTTGTATTTCACAAACAAAGAAGTACATTGGAAATATCTATAATACTGGTGTCACAACCAGAAGAAACAAATACTTGCTGCCTTCTTAGTAAATGCACGATAATCATCTCTAATTTCAAATTTCAACTAAGCCTTGTCCTAACTATATGGGGTCTGCTACTTCAACCCATGTCTTTTTTAGGTCTGCTTCTCTAGGACGAATTTCTAGGTTCCCCTTCTCTAACGTGGTGTGGTCAAATTTTCTTCTCTTTGTAGATGGTGCTGTAATGCCTTCATGGTTTGACATATTCGAGATACCGGTGGGTCATGTAAGTTATTATCCCCTTCTTTTGACTTACTATGTTCTCTTTTAGAATTCTCTGGAGATATCTTCCGGTTAAATTTTTAAGTGATGATGGTCATTACTACCAGGGATAGACTGGATATGGACCTAACGTTTGACCCTTTTGAGCCTGCGTTCTCATGCTTTTCAGCCTCCATTGCACCAAGCAATGACCTCTATCTTTAGAAACAAATAACGCTTAAAAAAGTTACAGTAAATTACCAATAAAATGAAGTTTTGAGTGAATTTTGTTCTGTCAGCTTAGAAAATTTGAGAAAACATGTGTAGAATGAAAAATGCATATTGCTTTTTGTTTACTGAACTGAAGTATGGATATGCGAAAGGATTTCACTTATCCTTTTAACAGTTTTTAAGTCAGAGATACAAGAAGCAAAATAGAAAACAAACATAGCCCCTGACTTTCTAACATTCTCATGTTAGTAAATGAGCAATGTATGAAAATGTTCTTACTGATCTTCAGAAATCTGCTACAAGCAGAATTTCGAACTATAGTCCCATCCCATACATATGCGGTAGTATATGGCTTTGTCAATTCCCATCCCATACATATGTGGTAGTATATGGCTTTGTCAATTGTTGATAGATGATATGATCTATATGGAACTATGGATCTGTCATCTGATTTTTAGTTTACATTGCCACTTATGCAACAATGTAATTGGATTTTCTTCTAATCAGGAATCTCCTAAAGATGAAAGTGGTGTACTTAAAGCAGTGCAAAATGTGCATGCAATGATAGACAAGGAAATAGCTTCTGGCACAAACCCTGAGAATGTTTTCCTCTGTGGATTTAGTCAAGGAGGTATGAACTCCACCTCTCTCTTTCTCTCACTCTACTCACCCACATTGATTCCTAATCTCCTGTGAAAAAAAAAGCCTGTCCATTTATAATACTTTTTCCAGCTGAATTAATGGACCATCTAATTTGAAATGATAACAAAATGCTAGGTCATTAGAACTGAAGGAATTCTGATAAGCATATATACTAGCGAATCACCTTATTTTCTTAATGACAAAGCAAGAAAATTAAAGAGCCTGTGGATCAGCAAAACTACAATAATTGTTTACCAAGGAAGAAATCATATTAAGACAAAATACACTTGGAAATAAAAAAAAAAACTGTGTTTGCATGGGTCTTTTGTTGGTGAGAGAAAACTCCCACAGACACATATCCAAGGATAATATTGGTATATACTAATAATGTGCAAATTTGTAATAAGTTTGGCAGGTGCTTTGACATTAGCCAGTGTTTTGTTGTATCCAAAAACCCTGGGTGGAGGTGCAGTCTTTAGTGGATGGGTTCCTTTCAATTCTTCAATGATAGAGCGCATCTCAGCAGAAGCAAAGAAGGTATTCTTCTAATATACTAAACTAAAGGTGTCTGACTTGTCAAAAAAAAAAAGCTAAAGGTGTCTGATTATCTGTTCTTAATAATCAGAATTTGTGTTTGATTCTTATGTTTTTATATTGTCATTATTTTGCACAGAAAGTCTGTTAACACCAATTTAGTGAATGGGCACTATACCAATGGCATGTGGTTCAATGGTACACCATAATTTTCAATAACCACAACTTCCTTTTGGCTTCACCTTTGTATATCTTTCATCGAAGAGTAGAACCAACATAACTAGATGTCCTAATTATCCGACTTATTTGCATGAGTGATTTTTTTTTTTTGGCCATGAGAAAAATTTATTACTAATGATCAAGAAATAAGTTGATTGCAAAGATGATTTAACATCATTCAAAACCTGTCTTCCAGATATGCCACCATATTATTTCTTTACCATCTGGGGTGAAACATGCCCAGATGCCCTATCAATGACTCTATGGCTTAGTGTTTTCAAATAGTCACTATGGTGTCTAGGCATTCTATCAGGGCTAGGTGATTAACTGCTTAAGTGGGTATATATACTAGCATATGTCAAGGGTGTTTTGGTAATTAAACATGCTTAGGTGCTGTATATATTAACCAAAAAAAAACCTAATCAGCTTTTGTCATTAGGTGCTTCAAGGACTAGTTAGCTCTATTGTTTGTTTGTCTGGCACTCGTAATATTTAATGTCATGGTAAATGTTAAACTTGCTCGTGATCAATATCCTAAACGTAATCAAGGTAGTTATTGGTAATTGCACCACTGAGGTGGCAGACATCCTATTGCCATGGTTTCCCTGGTGCCAACAAGGTGCTCAACTTCCTAAAGTGAGGCGATCTATTCGTATCTGCATGTTTTTGTATCCCTGTGTGTGTGATGGAAGGTATTTTTAATAACTTAACAATATTAATGCAAAGAAGAAAATAGTGGAATATCATAAGAAAGTAAAATAATAAATAACTTCAAGTCATTTAGCACAAGATTTTTTTTTGGTTATAAATTAAAAAGAATAGTATATAGTATATCCAGCGATGTATTTCAATGGAGCAGTAAATGAAACATTCTGATCACCTTACACATAACCCTTTACTTTGAATGAAGTTTTTTGCTTTGAAATTATGGAGAACCAGGTGGAGTATTATCATGGATCATAAAAATAAAAACATGAAAATAACCTATTATTTTGTAATACAAAAACTTGCCTGGCACTAACATCTTTCTGTCAATTAGGTACCTCACCTTCCTGTAGCACATGGTAAGCCCGTTGTGTGGGCCCTTTGGCCTTTGGTGGTGCTATTTAAATCCAAGTTATAATGCAATTTATTCACTATTCCTAAGCAGGGGTGTCAATGGACCGGTTTTGGGTTGGACTACCAATTAGACATTGAATTTGGACAGACTGGACAGACCAATATGACATATTGGATTGGACCTGGTCCGTCCATAATGAATTTATATTGGATTGAGCCAATTTCTGGTCCATTGATAGAAGATAAGAACATAGGTTTTCATGGACCAGGTTTGAGTTGAAACTAATCTAAATTAACAGGAATTTGAACAGATTGGACAGTCTCTGGACTGGTCCAAAATGGTCCAAAATGGTCCAAAATATTCATTGGACTGGATTGGACCAGGTCCATTTGTAATGGACTCACATTGGACTGGATCGGATTGGACCAAATCCAGTCCAATTGACACCCCTATTCCTAAGGCTCAGTTTGGAAGGAGTACGAATACAAGTATGTAGAGTACAAAACCTTCAAATTTGTATTATTTTGTATGTATTTGCACTGTAGATATTTGTGTTTGTGTTCCTTCCAAACTGAGCCTAAATTCAAACAATGTGGACATCCTAGGTAACCCAGGCTGGTACAAAACTTATGCTTGACATGGCATAGAATTTTTTTCTCCCAAGTGTGATATTCAATTCTTAATAGGAGATACAATATAGTTAATGCGAAAGAGCTAACTGTGAATAATGTATGTCTCTACCTTTGCTTCTCTCATATTTGATAGATCCCATAGTTCTTTTGTCTCCTTGTGTATTCACATGCCATTTTACTGGAGTTCTCCCAATTTGCAGTCACTTTGGTTTCATATTTGACGTTACTGCACAAGATAATGACCTGAGATTTAAACATGTGTGCAGACCCCTATTCTGTGGTCCCATGGTATTGCTGACAGAACAGTGTTGTTTGAAGCCGGACAAGCTGGCCCACCATTCCTTGAACAAGCTGGCATAAAGTGTGAATTTAAGGTAGACATATGCATTACTTGTGTTCGTCTGCTCTTGTCAAAGTTCGATTACTGATCCTACTGAAACTAATGGGTTTTGTAATTACAGGCTTATCCAGATCTTGGCCATTCAATCAGCAACGAAGAGCTTCGATACCTAGAATCATGGATCAAGACTCGGCTGCCAAGCTCATCATGGATTGCCAATTTATGGGATTGCCACCCTGATTGTTGTTGGGTCCCCAGTGTTTTAGATATATAGGGTAAAGTGAAAACCCACATTACCAGATTTTCTGCATGTTGCTGCTGATAACTCTCTTCATTTTTATTTGACAGCCAGTAAACTGATGGATTGTTGCTGGTGTTTCCTATTAAAGGTATTACCATCAGGTAGTGGTAGTCCAAAGGTCATTGCTCCTATCTTACATGTTTTATAGCTTGGACCTTGGATATTACTTTAGGGTTTTTTTTTCTTTTTTTGGGCATATAGGTCCTTAAATTAATGTTTTAACCATATTGTCTAATGGACGGTTAGACTTTATCATCAGCTATTGCCTTTCGAAATCAGGTCTGCCAATTTGGAGAACAAGTTCATAAAGTACCATGGCCAAATAAACCCCCGATGCTTGTTTTTCATATGTGCTGTTTACATGTACGAGAGAATTGTGAGAATTTCTTAAGATTCTTGGGATGCGTTAAATCAGGCATTTCTTAAGATTGATGGAATACGAACATAAATCTATCTTAGACTCTGTAGATGTTCAAAATACCGATACGCCGGCGAATCGATACAACTTTTGATGCTTTTTTTTGTATTTTTTCTGCAACTGGTTCAGGGGGCTGGTTTAAGGCTCCTTCACCCCCTGAACCGGTCAGACCCCTAATACACCCATTGTCAAAGGGGTCCTCGATACATATCAGCTGATACGGGCCGATACGTATTGATACTTTGAACCTTAGATGAATGGCTTTAGTAGAGTTCACCCAATATAAATTGTTACACATGATACTAAGAAAATGTTTCAAATTCCCATTGAATATTATTCTCCAAATTTTAAGGAAGGCATTTATTTTCCTTTATTTTTAATTTTTTTTATCCGCAACAAAATACAGTCTTGAGGCTTGAGTTGTTGCCAAATTTGATAGACTTGTCGTCAATACACCTGCAAGGGGGCAATGCACCTAAGAACACTTCGATCAATAAAAATGCCTGGTGAAGGAATTTACCAATCACAGATTCTTGTTGGTGAATCACAGACTCGAGCGTTTCTCAAGTCTCAAGTTTCCTTGGATTACTAAAAAAACGTTTTGCACTTTATTGTCTCAAATCAAGAACTCAAATATTTGGATAGAACTTGAAAGAACGGAGAAAAGAAAACCAACTTTTACAGATTAGCTGGCATTTCAATTCACCTGAAAATGTGATCCACTCTAGTGTCGATATATAAAACCAAAATTACCATCACAAAGCGTAGATTATGATTGTGATAACAGTAATGCATGATCTGCTTCTCAGCACTGTTGTGTATGGCTTAGTATAGTGGATGCTGCAATCATACTTGGGCTGTAGTCAAGAGAACATGGTCTCAATTCCGGTGGGCACAATTTGCTTATATAATTTTGGGAAGGACAGAGGAGTCTCAACACCTTTTCAGCTGTGATTGCTTGTGCTTTCCGAAGCCCTTCATCATGAATTACTTTTCTGCAATGAAAAAGAGCACATGTTACAACTTCCAGAACATTATTACTTTAGAATAAGTTTAGACACCCATAAAATTTTCTCCTTTTTTCTTTTCCTGGGGATGTAGGTATGGAGGGATGAGGGAAGGACTTTCCTTTAGTGGCAAGCATTCCTATGGTTAAACCAGAAATCACATAAGCTGTTATTCAACTTATTAACTTAAAACACTTTGTCTAGGAAAAATCTATGATGACGGAAAGACATGATACCAGAAAGGCTTTGACCAATCAAAACCCCTTGTGAATTTTGATGAGAACCCACCTGATTGGTTGTCACTGTTATGATGCTGGTTGATTGGTTATAAGTTTTCCGTTCCAGTATCATGTCTTTCTGGAATCATAATCGAACCCTTTTTTTTTCTAACTAGCAGTTAACAAAATTAATAATATGATACCGTTGCTTTCATTCCAATTGTATATGCTCATCCTCTTCTAAAGAGAGCCCTCTTTTTCCAAACAAACTTGTCAAATTGTTTGGGGAGCAGTGAAAGGTCCATCTTCTTCTAAAGGATCTATGAAAGCTGCCTTCTAAGGCTATATGGGGATACTCTAGGTAATGCCATGTCAGTATCACACCCCCTGGACTTGTATCTTCTTCTCAAGAAAAGGTTCAAATAACCTATATGCTCATCTTATTTTAATCAAAATATTAAGAAATATATGTGAACAATTCATTCAGAACCTGGAAAACAAACAGAAGAGAAAAAGATCATAAGCAGGTAGAAAGAATCCTACATGAGGAATTCAACAAGATTCTTTGGCGTGCAAGCCTGAAAGAGAACTTCAGGAATAACAGCTGAATCCAAGAGAATGTTGGGGAGGGAAATGTACTGTATCCTTGCTTTGTAGCGAACAAACCATTCAGTTAGGAGATGAGCTCGATAAGTGACAACACATGGTAATCTTGCAAGTTGCAACTCTATGGCAGCAGTTCCAGAAGTAGTTAAAGCAACCCTGCTTGCCTGCAAAGAATTTGATTCACCATGGAAGAGTCACAACTTAGTTCAGAGGAGGAATGGCATCATCCTGGGCAAGTCCACCTAAGTTGGAAATGCAAAAATTTAGTAGGACCTATTTCAGAAGTAACCAATTTAGGCTAGGTTAATCCATCAAAAAAAGGCTGGGTTGCATAACATACAGGAAAATTAAGACAGATATACGTTGTGCATTTAAAATCATCCAATAGGGAGATGTCTCATACATGGCAAGAAAGGACCCTGAGAGGCACCTCATTTTCTCTGGAATTTGTAGAATTTATTTATTGTTTAGATTCCCTTTTTTAATTATATTTCTCGACAAAAATAACACATCGGGAGATAATTGTTCCTTACACTGAAGGCATCATATCTCAACTGTTGTGATTCTCCAGGAATCAATATTGTTGGCACAGACCATGTTTGAATGGCTCTACTGATATAGTTCTCCACATGGCAATTAGGTGCTACAGGAATGACTGTTGTCAACTCAGGAAAAGATCCCTTTAATAACTTAATAGTGTCTGAAAATATTGGAAGCATGCGAGTAACCTCTTGTAACCTGCTGCCAGGAAGCAAAGTGATGACTGTTGTTCCTGTAAAAGACAAACCTGTAAGGTATAAGGACAAGCTGACAAATAAAAAGTCAACTGGAAGGATAATGATTTTGGATCCAAGACTATATGCATGAGATCTTCTATGTTTCCATAAAGATCAAATACTAAAATATTTATCTAAATTGAAGAGAGGTTAAAAATTCTTCTCCATGATTGAAAAAAAAAATGAAATTGGAAAGTTATACACCATACCTATGAAAGAGTACTGCGGAGTTAAGCAAAAGGTCCACATTACTACAACTCCAAATCCTCTACTTGTAGGGCTTGAGTAGTAACTTGCTTCATTGATTACAAAATTACTAAACTACAACTAGTTATATCCTTTAATGAATGTTGCAAAAAAAAAAAAAAAAGCATCATCATCATCCAAGCCTTACCCCAACTACATGGGGTCAGCTACATGAATCCTGTTTCACCATACTGTTCTATTTAACATGAAAAGACAAATCAGGATCCATGATCATGAGAGTTTAGCAAAAGTTTTAGTTCTGGATGCCAACTGATACAACAGGCCTGGGACTTGGAGTGGTGGTGTAAGACAAGCTTACAATGGCAGAGTTAATTAAAATTTCTAGCATGTCTGTTCGATAAGAGCAACTATTCCACATATTGGTACACGACCCAGATTCAACGGATGCTAAAAAATTGGACACAGCTTAAGAAAATTCTGCACTTTCCAATTCAGCTTCAATAATTGTCAAAACCTCTCCAACAACAGAGTATCTATTCTTAGAAAAATTAGAAAGGAAACAGTTTATTGAAACAGAAAGGATTTAAGAGCTTTCGTTGATAACATTACCCGAAGATATTCTATGTTCATTTCGGAATCCTTCACCATCACCCTGCACCTTCCATTCATTTAGACAGCAATCTTTTCCCTGAAATTAAGTTAAATTACTTTTATTGACTAGAACCTGGATGAATTGCATTTGACATTCAAACTGAAAATCAACAGCAAGCAGTTTATTGAATATATATATATATATATAAGCAATCATAATGAGGCACTAAAGCACAGAAGTAATAATTGCATCCACCTAATTTACTTGAGGAGGATTTTTTTCTTTTTTTTTCTTTTTCCTTTTTTTAGAGATATTACTTAAATCTCAGAAAATCTAAAAAGGTATCCCTTGGGTTCGCTTGTTTCAATGTTGAGGGAGTTGAAAATTTTTCATAATAAAATCTCATATATTGATCAGCATATTTTCAACTCTTTTACAGCCAAAAAAAAAAAAAACTTCGTTTTCTGTGCTTTTACTTCAAATTCAAAGTAGAAAAAAAGGAAAGCCTTAGCAGAAAAGAAATTAAATTAGGACTCTTTAAATCACAGAATAGGAGATTTCCTATCAGTTGTTTAACATATCACAGAATAGGAATGGGCTGGTGGTTGATAACTATGAATCTTTTAATGGTAGATCAAAGTGGTAGCCACTGTTTATTTAGACACCCAAATGACTTGAAGTTGGCTCCAGTGTTTGAACTGTTGCAGAAACTGAGCAAGGTGGTGATTAACACATCATAGATTGATAGAAGGGTGTGGATTTAGGAGAAGTCTGGTAATTCAGCAAAATCTCTTTACAAATACAAACATGTTACAGTTTCTAACATTGTTCCATTCTCAGCTTCAAAAATTTGGATCTCAGCTATTCCCTTTAAGGTGTCTCTTCTTGTGTGGATGACTATTCTTAATAGATGCCAGACTAAGGATAACTTGCAGAGGGGAGTGAGGTTGAAAAGTGATACTTGTGTATTGTGTAATGAATGTACAGAAACTGTTAACTATGTTTTCATTGTATAATATAGGAGAATCTTTGGGTGTGGGTGAGAAGCATTTATGGGGTGGATGGTTGTGTCCTAACTCCTAAAAACAGTGGAAGCATTTTTCAATTGCTGGAAGTTGCAGGGATTGAGTAAAGAATGGGCTACGGTATGGAAGATAGCTCCTCTTGCTGTGTTTTGGACTATATGGTCTGAAAGAAGTCCAAGGATTTTCTATAACAATAGAGAGTTGGAGGGCATGTTGATCACTATACTTCAGGCAAGGCTACTCTCATGGGTTGGCCTGATCAGCCTACTCAGGGGGAACCATATGACTCTTATTTTGATAGAAAAGTCATTGTGTATAAACAACGGATACAAGGCTTGAATATTCCCAGTGTATGGAACCTTGGTGTGCATGGGGCTTATGTAATTACTTCCTTTTTTTGTTTAATTCAAATATATACTTAATCTTCAAAAAGAAGGATTGTTTACATCTACACCCTTCTTTTATGTCCCTATTTGAGATTTTATCTTCGTGATCATCCAGCTCTATTTATTGTTAATTACTTAATTCAGTAAATAAAATCTTCTTTTTTCTGAGGAATCCATCACCTCTAAATCCAAAACTAAAAACACTTTGACTAGATTGTCAAATAGCTAGTTAATCTTTTAACTGCTAGATTATGCATTTCTTGAAATAATAAATCCATACCAGATTCAAGTCTAAAGCATCTTCCAGTATGGGATGGCCCACAAAGGTTGCATTGAGTCCATTTGATCTGCAAACTTCTTCCTCAAATGGAAGAATGCACAATAAATGATCCACAAACTCACATAGACCTCTGAGCCTTGATTCACCACCCTTCCATGCCCAAAACGACGGTGCCACGTAATGGAAGTGGACAGGACCAACTAATCCTTGATGCCTATATCTAGCTACAAGAAGCATTTACTTATTTTCTACTCTATTTTTAACTGAATATAAGCATTGCTACAAAGTTTCAGAAAGTATGAACATGTTACCTCTTAATTGCCTTAGGAAGCGGAAAGAGAATCCTTTGGAGTCAACTGTTACTACTATATGGGGTTGAAATATAAAAGCCGCTTCTGTTGCTTCCTTTAACTTCACCTGTCACTTCCAAGTTCCAGCACAAGAAAGCATACTGCCTAAGATAAATAATTACCATGGATGCCTAATTTAATAACAAAACAGGTGCTATATTGATGTGCAAAAGCCAAAAGGACAACAATGCACAACTTACCCTAATTTTGTTCAAGTGTGGCACCAGTTCCCAGATGCCCATTATTGCAATATCCTCCATGGGAAACATGGATTTTAATCCTTCCTTGGTCATCAGAGTTCTGTTTGTATAGATTAAATAAATAGATTCAATCCACGGGAAACATAGATTTTTTTGAAAAAAGGGTAAAGTATGATTGTATTAATATAAGGTCCTGTGTACAATGAGAAGCTGTACAAAATAAGGAACTCAAAAAAAGGCCATCCTCAAAAAAGTATAATAAGAAATACTATCTCTAAAAACAGTAAGTATAGACATCCAACTTCTCAAAACCTCTATTGCTGAGTTAATGACCTCGGCCTCAGTAGTAGATTTTTTCTCAAAAATCCTATTGTTCCTTTCTGACCACACAGCCCACAGAACTGCCGGAGGGATGGAAGTCCAGCATAACTTTCCTTTCTTAGACAGCCCCTGGATATGCCACTCCTCTAGCAGAGCTCTAACTGAGGCTGGCATGCACCAGCTTAGATTCAGGGAATTGAATAAGTGTGACCAAACTGCAGGACTAAACTTGCAATGAAGGAAGAGATTCCCGGATGGTTCTACTTGCATATTGCAGAAACATAGATTTATGTTTACAAGATTAAATAAATGGAAGATACACTCTCAAAGGCTAAGAGTTAATAAAAAAAGCGATATCTACTGAATTCAGAAGCATGGACGTAATAAACAAAGAATTACATCAAATGCCCCTACCAAGTATAATAAGGGCAGTTAGTTGAAAGTGAAAAATCTCTATCGGTTAGCAAAGAGCTTATTGAATATATGATCTATTTTGTTGGTAGGTACTTGAGGTCAAATTAGCAATCCTCCCAAAGATACAAGTATCTCAAAGTATAAGAAGAGATTGCATTGATGGGTACCTAAACAGAAAATTAGAGAACCCACATTGTTTTGGTCAACTGTGTACGATGATAAATCAGTGAACAAGTCCAAGAAAAGCATGAATTATCAATTTGTGAATTGAGTCCGTGCACTTGGAACCAAATTTGTGAATGGCCTTTCTATGTACTTGTAATATATGGAACCATTAAAAGCCGCATACTTCGAAAACGACAGCAAAAACAAAAGAAAAATTATAAATCCTTCGACAAACTCCAGACATTGGAACAACTGAGCAATAAAGTATTCTGAAAATAAAAGCATGGGAACTGTGGAAAAGGCAACTACGAAAGAAAGGGTAAAGGATACCTACTTCACAATTTCGTGTTTATCAGTTTAACAATGAAATTAAACCATAAAATGCACAATTAATTGATACCTACTTCACAATTTCGTGTTTATCAGTTTAACAATGAAATAAGCCCAAGATGTGTTGAACCCAGATGAACGAAGTTAGTGAAACATTGGTTAAGATCGGAGCACAAGAAGGCTAGCTTACCCTCCGACACCGGCGAAACGGATTGGGAATGGACAGAGTTTCTTAAGAGACGCCATGAGACGAGAAGCTATGACATCTCCTGAAACTTCTCCAGAGACCATGAAGATCCTTAACTCTCCGTCTTTAGCAGCCATTTCCACTGCAGCTTTGCTACAAACAGATAGTGATCCTCCCAGAAACCTCGCAAACTTCTTACACAACTTATTCTTCACTTGTCCAATCGTTCTGATCAACATTTTCAAATCGAGTTTGTGTCACTCAGAGATGAATGTGAAGCGGTTTAAGTTCCTCTGCTACGGCGCTCGAGGCAAAAATATTGAAGCAGGATTCTTTTAACTGAATATTGAAGAATCTTCTGCTGTAGTAGAAAGCCACATGGATTATACGACTGTTGATGAAAAGGGAACCATGGGCCATGAGGGCAAATTTCATATACGCTCCAAATTTGGGTAAAATATTCATCCAAATTAGATGGATTAAAAAAATCACTTAAATTATCACTAAGTTTTCTTAATATATATATATATATATATTTTATTTTACCTTTCATTATTCTTCAAATTTAAAATTTAAAAATGGTAAAATCTGCAGAAAATACTATCTCTATAACTTGTGAGATTAGACGGTTTCATAGCAAAAAAATTAAGACTTTTCCTTGCATTTTTTTTCTATTTTCCTTGCATTTCTTTTCTCTTTCTCTTGGTTTATTGCATGGTTTTCAAAACTGCACCGAACCAAACCAGATGGTCGGACCAGAAAAACCGGGAACCGGCCAGGTGACTGGTTCCATTTTTCTCCAAAATTGGATTTTTGCCAATAAAAAACGTTGATTTGGTCAGCAAACCGTTAACCCGGGTGGTTGAACCATTCGAACCTTCAATCCGGTATCTGGACCTTGACCAGTTCGTTGTCTGGGTCGGTTTTAAAAACCTTGGTTTATTGGGTTAGCCGTCGAGGTTTTAAAACCATCTTTGACCTAGATGGTTAGATTGTTCTGCCCGAAAACCAACCAAGGTATTAGTTTGGTTTTAGTACTAAACTGTCATTTTATCAAAAACTATTGAATTAGTCAACAAATCGTTGAGCAGTCTGACCATTTAAATGTTTGACCCAAACATCGTCGTCGCCATCACCGCTACAGGTCACTATCATCATCACTCTCATTCCCTTCTTCTTCTTCTCAGTC
Organism: Nelumbo nucifera; assembly: GCF_055504915.1. Lineage (NCBI taxonomy): Eukaryota > Viridiplantae > Streptophyta > Magnoliopsida > Proteales > Nelumbonaceae > Nelumbo > Nelumbo nucifera. The sequence continues at coordinate 67,660,050 of NC_142649.1, forward strand.
CTCTTTCTTTTCCAAGTTTATTCTTCTTAGCCAACAAAGCCCTCTTTTCACTCTCTTTCTCAACCCCCTTCTCATAATATTTATATCCATTTTAACCTAATATTTCAATCCAATGGTAAGATGAGATATACATGACTTTAAGTTTTTAATTGTTGAAATGTTTGAACAATTTGACTCAAATAGTCAAACCACTAGCCTGAAAACCAGTGGCCAAAGTGGTTTCATTTCTTATTCGGTTTTTAAAAACCTTGGTATTGGGTATTCTGTTAAAAGACCCATTGGCATCAAATCCAATTTCAGTGTAGAGGTATGAAATCAATAGGAATGGCAACGGGGCAGGTTTGGGGCGGGGCACCCCCTCCCCGTACCCGCCCCGTCCCTGGTGGCAGGGCGGGTTCGGGGCAGGGCATCCATTCCCCATTAGGGACAGGGAAACCCCGAAATTTCCCCGCTACAAGGCAATTACTTAAAAATTATCTATTTTATGGACAATTTATACATACGATATAGGAATTTGGGGGTATTTTAGAATTGATTTATAATACTTTAGGGGTAATTCAAAACTAAAATTATGGGATCCTAGGATTTTAAAAATTTAGGGAAAAGTTAGAGATATTTTAAGTATCAATATTAAACCCAGATATATTTTACTAGTTTACCTTCAGGTTCCGGGGGGGGGTTCGAGGAATTATATACAAAACTCGACCCAACTTGTACCCGGTTCGGGGAAAATCTACCCCGTTCGGGGCAGGGCGGGGGCCCCGTTTTATGGGGGAAATTGCCATCCCTAGAAATCAATGAAAAGAGAAATGTGAGAGACAATAAAGAGAAAAATAGGGTTGGGGATGAATTCAACCAAATATAAAAACATATAGTTGGGGGAAGTTCTAAATGAATTTAACCAAACATGTATAGCTCATTGAAACATTGTCAATAGGGTTGCAAATGGATCGGGTTGGATTCGGTAAATGGTATATCTAACCAATAAGAAATTCGATTAATCCGAATTCGAATTTGAATATTTCATTGGATATTAGATTCAAATCCGATTCGATTAGAATTTTAATAAAAAATTGTGATGATATAATATAAATAATATTATATTATTTATATAATATAATACTATATAATAAATAATTATATAAAGAATATATAAATATACATATAATATATAAATATATATAACATATAATTTTTCATAACTAACGGATCGGATCGGGGTCTATCCGAATTCGATCCGTTAACTAAACGGATCAACTTTCCTGTTCCGATTCAATTTGTTAGGATCAAGGGAGGTATCTAAATCCAACTCTTACTGTACCGGATTTGGATTCAAATCTGATGGTGTGCAGTTTGATGCTCCCTACTGGCAAACAACTCAAATGCTGAATTGAGTAGGTTGCCTAGTCAAGCTGCAAGAGAAGAGTTATTAGGGTGTCCGGGTTTCTATACCCGGGGGCATTCTGATGCTTAAGTCAGCGAACCGGGTTGCTATACCATGACCTCCATGAAGCACGTCCAAGATCTCCGACATGTCTGATTCGGAGGTGGTTTCACACCAAGTGACGGACTCCACATAAGCGGGGGGTGCCTATCCAATCGCACCCAAAGCAGGTGGGGCAATAGTTAGCTCCGTCAACATGGCGTCGTGACCCGGGGAAGTAGGAGGCGTCAGCTCGCTCGAGGAGGAGGTCACTCGTTGTGTCACACAGGCCGCTAACTAGATCCTTACTAGGTTGGCAAAGGCAAGTCGCCTATTACACCGACTTGTCATCGTCCGATCTATGTAGTTCACCTTGTCGAGGTGGGGACGAGGGGTCCGCAATGGATGCAAGGTGTCTGCCATGCCCTCAGAGTCCACTTACATGGAATTGAGTTGTCGTGGAGCTATGTATCGTGATGTCACTAGAGGGCCAAATTACCCCTCATCAATTGCCCCACACTCCTAAGCCAAGGTCAACTCGGTGAAGGCAGTAGTCCACCGCAAGCCTTTGGTTCGGAGTGATGGGTCTGGTTGGTTCTCTACAAGCTTAGTTTGGCTCGCCCATCTGGTCAAGAGAGTGAGTTGTTGCATGCATTAAGCTCAAATTTTGAATTGGGCGTGCAAGTTCAAATTTCGAATTCCGCCACCAAGTGTCGAGGTGGCTTAATTAGGTAGGCAAAGTCAAAATTCAAATATGTCGCTAAGTGTTGAAAGTGCACGTTGCCTTTTTGGGCCGTTAGATGAAGTGCATCTCCGTCGTCAATTCTCATGCTCTTCCGCTATAAATAGGGGGCCCCTGTCGGGTCCCCACTGCACTGTTTGGGAGTTTTCTGGACTATCGCTGAACAAGTGGTCAAGCAACTCACACACAAGGTTGGCTTTCTTTCTTAGTTCGGTAAGTCCTCATTCCTGAGTTATGTCTAGTGGGTTGGAGAGCGAGTATCCCCGAGCCACTCGAGGCGAGGTGAGGACCTCGACTCAAGAGCGATGAGGATCCCATAAAGGGGCCTCGACCTCTGAACAACCTAGGATTAGGTCAAAGTTTGGATGTATCGAACTCAATGGTGAGGAGGTAATTGCTTTGGCGACGACCTTCCAAATACCCCAATCTTATGGGTTCATTTTGCCCGGGAAGACCAACTCCCTTGGAATCATGGGAGAACTGAAGTCTATGTCTTCGAAGAGGCTTTTATTGTCAGACTTCGCTTCCCACTCCATCCTTTCATCTGCGAGGTCCTTTAACATTATGACATCTCTCTAGGACAGCTTCACCAGAACTCGATTAGGACCATAGTGGGGATGATCTCTATCTGTTTCCACCTCGGTTTCGAGCTCAACATAGATATTTTTTATGGGTTCTATCAAATAAAGAAGATGCTCCATGAGACTTGATGCTTCTACTTGAGCTACCAACCTAATTTTAAGCTCCTGAGCGGTTTCCCTTTGAAAATAGTGAACCAAAAGTCAAGATACTTCTTCCTATCCTAAGAAGACGGTTGGCACTTCGATCTCGTTAGCCTCTTTGTCGTACACCTCAGACCATAAGGTCGGCACTTCGATCTCGGTTGGGATGACGACATCTGTCTCGTAGGTCAAGTTGAAGGGAGTTTCACTGGATGTTGTCTTGACCATAGTCTGGTAGGCCCAAAGAACATTGGGCAACTCGTCCAGTCACAAACCCTTAGCTCGAGAGAATAGAGCTTTGTGTTCGCGGAGTATTGCCCCGTTCGTCACTTCGGCCTGACCGTTTGCTTGGGGGTGGGCCATCGCGGTGAAGTTCTGTTGGATTCCCATCTTGGTACACCAATTTTGGAACTTAATGTCCTTAAACTTCTTCCCATTGTTTGATATTACCACCCTAGGGAGTTCGAACCTACAGACCGTGTTTCTCTAAAAGAAGTTTTGGACATTCTGAGCTGTTATTGATACTAGCAGCTCGGCTTCCATCCACTTCGTAAAGTAGTCCACAACGACCACCAAGAACCTCCTCTGCTTGATCGCAGGTAGACCTGTTCATGGGTCGGGCCGGGCCGGGCTTTCACTCTGTATTAACAGATTTTTCTAAGGCTCGAGCCCGAGCCCGGCTCGACCATCGGGCCTACAACTTGGGCCCGAGCCCGGCCCTCATAAAAATCCCGAAGCCTGGGCCTAGGCCCGAGCCCGAAATTTAGCCCATGTTGTTACTACTGCTGAAGTGGCTGAATAGAGAGAGAGTGAGAAAGAAATTATAAATATATATATTTCAATAAATATTATATTATTTATATATTTTATATAATATATAAAATACATATGTATTTTATAAAATATATAATGCTGAGTCGGGCCGGGCCAGGCTTTTTTGACAAATCCCGAGCCTGGCCCGTAACACAGTCGGGCTTACTGTGTTAGGCCCGAGGTCAGGCCCACGGGCCTAATTACATGACCAAGCCCAACTGGGGTGCGGGTCGGGCCATCGGGCTACCCGGCCCATGAACAGGTCTAATCGTAGGTGGGAAGGGACCAAGGATGTCTATCGCCCACTACGTGAATGGCCACGGGGTAGTAAGGTACCTCTAGTCGGCGGCGGGATGATGTGTATGTTAGTGTGTTGCTAGCACTTGTCGCACTTTCGAACGAGCTCTATTGTATCTACCTTAATGGTTGGCCAGTAATAGCCTTATTGTAAGGCTTTCTGGGCCACCATCCTGCCCCCCAAGTGTCCTTCGTAGAGACCTTCATGGATCTCCTGTAACACCTGGTTCGCTTTTGTTGGGTGCAAGTAGCATAGGTAGGGGAGCGTGAACGACTTGCAATACAACTGCTCACCAATAATCACATAGCGTATTGACTGTCGCTCTACCCCCATGTTGCATTGCGTTGTGTGGGTAGGGTCCCGTGGCACAGATAGTCAACGAGCAGATATACCTAGCTCAGTTCTCCAGCCAAGACAAGAGCGACATCTTCTACCACCCTTTCTTGCTAGGTCGTGGCAGGTCTTTAATGTAGACTATTATCTTCGTAATGTTTGTCGCACCGGCCAGCTTTGAGAGTGTGTCAACATTGATGTTCTAAAACCTCAAGATCTGCTGGATGTTCCAAGAGTTGAAGTACGAGAGGAGATCTCTAACCTTAGCTAAGTAAGCTAACATGACGGGCTTCTGAACCTCGTACTACCCATTCACTTGGTTAATAACCAACTACGAGTCACTACAGACGATGAGATGCTTTGCACCAACCTCCATTGTTAGCGACAACCCAGCTATAAGCACCTTGTACTTAGCTTCGTTGTTTGATGCTTGGAATGCGAATTGGAGGGCGTACTCCAATTTGACCTCGCTAGGTCCATAGAGGATCAGTTTGGCTCTACTTCCTCTCTCATTAGATGCGCCATCCACATGGAGGATCCAAGGCTCTTTGTGCCAGGTTGGGATGAGTGTCGTACTAGTCGAGGCCTCCAAGGTGTTGACGGGCTCGTCCCTAGAGGTCGGTGTGCTAAATGTACACTTGGCGACGAAGTCAGACAGGACCTGTGCCTTTATTGCAAGACGTGGTTCAAACCAAATGTGTATTTGCTGAGCTCAATTGCCACTTTGTCAGCCTCCTTGATACCTCGGGCTTTTGCAAAACTTGCCTCAAGGATCTGTTGGTGAGCATAATGGTAGTATGCACCTGGAAGTATGGTGCAATTTGCAAGTTGCTAATACCAGTGAGAAGGCTAGCTTCTCAATGTTAGGGTACTTGGTCTCAGCGACGTGCAAGACCTTGCTTACGTAGTAGATAGGTCGCTGCACTTTGTCCACCTCTCAAATTAATATCGAGCTGACCACCTCATCACTCGTGGAGAGGTAGAGTGTTAGCTCATCTCTGAGTTCCGACCTAGTTAGCAAAGGTTGGGAGCTTAAAAATCTTTTCTTGTCAAACGCGAGGTTGCACTCTTTAGTCCACCCAAAGTCCTAGTTCTTTTTTATGGCTTAAAAGAATGGTAGGAACCGCTTAGCCAACTTGGACATAAACCGTTTTAGGGTGGCTATCCAACCTGTTAGCCTTTGAACCTCTTCAATTGACATAGGGGATCTCATATCTAGGATAACTTGGATTTTATCTAGGTTGGCTTCGATGTCACGTCGGTTCGCTATCTACCTGACATGACACCGAAGACACACTTGTTTGGGTTGAGCTTCATGTTATGTTTCCTTAGAATATTAAAAATGCTATTTAGGTTAGAAATTAGGGAGTTCGAAAAGTGTGTTTTTACAACCATATCGTCAACATAAACTTCAATTTTATTTCAAATCAACTCGAAAAGGATTTTGTTTACAAGGCACTGGTAAGTCGCCCCAACGTTTTTTAGGCCAAAGGGCATCACTTTATTATAGTAGAAACCTATTTTATTTACAAAAGTCATCTTCTCCTAGTCGATTAGATCCATCTGGATTGAATTGTAACCAGAATAGGCATCCATGAAGCTCAACAGCTCAAACCTCGAGGTCGCATATACCAGGCGATCTATCCTAGGGAGTGGGAAGTTGTCCTTTGGGCAGGCTATGTTGAGGTCGGTGTAATCGACGCACATGCGCCACTTGCCATTGGCCATCTTCACGAGCACTGGGTTTGCAATCCAGCTCGGATATTGGACCTCTCTCATGAAGTTTGCTGTGAGGATCTTCCCAACCTCCTCATCTACTATCCTCCACCACTCCTGGGCAAGGTTCCTCTTCTCTATTGGACTAATTTGACTAAAGGGTCAATGTTTAACCTATGTGTTATGACAAAGGGGTCTATGTTGGGCATATTTGCTATTGACCAAGCAAAAACATCTAAATTTTGAATTAAAAAACTTACTAGTTCGGATCGTGGTGGCTCCTGAAGGCGTGCTCCGATCTACACTGCCTTCGCAGGGTCAGTATCTTAGATCGGCACTAGGACAGTGTCCTCCATGGGGCAAACCCTTTAATCGCCGTTCTCCGAAGGTAGCTCCAATTCGACATCGGTGTCCTGTTTGCCCTTCCCTTTCAACGTGACAGCATAGCACTTCCATGACTCGAGCTAATCATCTCGCACCACTCCAATTCCATAGTCTATTGGGAATTTCATCGACAGATAATAGGTCGACACCACGGCTCTGAGGGCGTGTAGGATAGGTCAACCTAAGATAGCATTGTAGGGAGAGGCGGTTTCAACCACTAAGATGTCGTGGTTGAATTGCACTCGGTTCGGTGTTGAGCCCGTTGTTACTGGTACATTAATTTGGCCTAGGGGCCGTATAACCTCTTCACTAAAGCCAACCATAGGGACGTCGGCCAG